>NC_086447.1:377653524-377668524 GCF_028390025.1 Pseudophryne corroboree | reverse complement strand
GGCACGTGTGTGTCGACATGTATGAGGACGATGTTGGTGAGGAGGCGGAGAAATTGCCTGTAATGGTGATGTCACTCTCTAGGGAGTCGACACCGGAATGGATGGCTTATTTAGAGAATTACGTGAGAATGTCAACACGCTGCAAGGTCGGTTGACGACATGAGACGGCCGACAATCTATTAGGACCGGTCCAGGCGTCTCAGAAACACCGTCAGGGGTTTTAAAAACGCCCATTTACCTCAGTCGGTCGACACAGACACAGACACGGACACTGAATACAGTGTCGACGGTGAATAAACAAACGTATTTCTCATTAGGGCCACACGTTAAGGGCAATGAAGGAGGTGTTACGTGTTTCTGATACTACAAGTACCACAAGAAAGGGTATTATGTGGGAGTGGAAAAAACTACCTGTAGTTTTTCCTGAATCAGATAAAATAAAATGAAGTGTGTGATGATGCGTAGGGTTACCCCGATAGCAAATATTGGCGTTATACCCTTTCCCGCCAGAAATTAGGGTACGTTGGGAAACACCCCTTAGGGTGATAAGGCGCTCACACGCTTATCAAGTGGCGTTACCGTCTCCAGATACGGCCGCCCTCAAGGAGCCAGCTGATAGGAAGCTGGAAAAATATCCTAAAAAGTATATACACACATACGGTGGTTATACTGCGACCAGCGATCGCCATCAGCCTGGAGATGCAGTGCTGGGTTGGCTTGGTCGGATTCCCTGACTGAAAATATTTTATTCATGTAGAGCATTTAATAGGATGCATTCTATATATATGTATGTGAGATGCACAGAGGGATATTTGCTCTCTGGCATCAAGATAAGTGCGTTGTCCATATCTCCCAGAAGATGTCAGGGACACGACAGTGGTCAGGTGATACAGATCCCATACGGCAGATGGAAGTATTGCTGTATAAAGGGAAGGAGTTATTTGGGGGTCGGTCCATCGGACCTGGGGACCACAGCAACAGCTGGGAAATCCAACCTTTTTTACCCCAAGTTACATCTCAGCTAAAAAAGACACCGTCTTTTCAGCCTCAATCTTTCCTTTCCCATGAGGGCATGCAGGCAAAAGGCCAGTCATATCTGCCCAGACATAGAGGTAAGGGAAGTAGACTGCAGCAGGCAGCCCTTTCCCAGGAAAAGAAGCCCTCCACCGCGTCTGCCAAGTCCTCAGCATGACGCTGGGGCCGTGCAAGCGGACTCAAGGTGGGGGGGTAGTCTCAAGAGTCTCAGGGCGCAGTGGGATCACTCGCAAGTTGACCCCTAGATCGTACGAGTATTATCCCAGGGGTAAAGATTGGAGAGTCGAGACATCTTCTCCTCGCAGGTTCCTGAAGTCTGCTTTACCAACGGCTCCCTCCGACAGGGAGGCAGCATTGGAAACAATTCACAAGCTGTATATCCAGCAGGTGATAATCAAAGTACCCCTCCTACGACAAGGAAAAGGGTATTATTTTTCCACACTATATTGTGGTACTGAAGCCAGACGGCTTGGTGACACATAGTCTAAATCTAAAATGTTTTGAACACTTACATAAAAGGTTCAAATCGAGATAAAGTCACTCAGAGCAGTGATAGCGAACCGGAAAAAAGGGGACTATATGGTGTCCCTGGACATCAAGGATTACCTCCATGTCCAAATTTTGTCCTTCTCATCAAGGGTACCTCTGGTTCGTGGTACAGAACTGTCAATATCAGTTTCAGACGATGCCGTTTGAATTATCCACGGCACCCCGGGCCTTTTTACCAAGGTAATGGCCGAAAAGATGTTTCTTCAAAGAAAAGAGGCATCTAAATTATCCCTTACTTGCACGACCTAAAAAGGGCAAGTTCCAGAGAACAGTTGGAGGTCGGAAGAGCACTATCTAAAGTAGTTCTTCGACGGCACGACTGGATTCTAAATATTCCAAGAATCGCAGCTGTTTTCCGACGATACGTCTGCTGTTCCTAGGGATGATTCTGGACACGGTTCAGAAAAAGGTTTTTCTTCCCGAGGAAAAAGCCAAGGAGTTATCCGACCTGTCAGGAACCTCCTAAAACCAGGAAAGGTGTCTGTACATCAATGCACAAGAGTCCTGGGAAAAATGGTGGCTTTTTACGAAGCAATTCCATTCGGCAGATTCCATGCAAGAATTTTCCAAAGGGATCTGTTGGACAAATGGTCAGGGTCGCATCCTCAGATGCACCTGCGAATAACCCTGTCGCCAAGGACAAGGGTATATCTTCTGTGGTGGTTGCAAAAGGCTCATCTATTGGAGGGCCGCAGATTCGGCATACAGGATTTGATCCTGGTGACCACGGACGCCAGCCTGAGAGGTTGGGGAGCAGTCACACAAGGAAGAAACTTCCAGGGGGTATGGACGAACCTGGAAAAGTCTCTTCACATAAACATTCTGGTACTAAGAGCAATCTAAAATGCTCTAAGCCAGGCGGAACCACTCCTGCAAGGAAAACCGGTGTTGATTCAGTCGGACAACATCACGGCGGTCGCCCATGTAAACAGACAGGGCGGCACAAGAAGCAGGAGTGCAATGGCAGAAGCTGCCAAGATTCTTCGCTGGGCGGAGAATCACGTAATAGCACTGTCAGCAGTGTTCTTCCCGGGCGTGGACAACTGGGAAGCAGACTTCCTCAGCAGACACGATATTCACCCGGGAGAGGGGGGTCTTCATCCAGAAGTCTTCCACATGCTAATAAACTGTTGGGAAAGACCAATGGTAGACATGATGGCGTCTCGCCTCAACAAGAAACTGGACAAGTATTGCGCCAGGTCAAGAGATCCACAGGCAATAGCTGTGGACGCACTGGTAACACCTTGGGTGTACAAATCAGTATATGTGTTTCCTCCTCTGCCTCTCATACCAAAGGTATTGAAGATTATACGGTGAGGAGGAGTAAGAACAATACTAGTGGCTCCGGATTGGCCAAGAAGGACTTGGTACCCGGAACTTCAAGAGTTGGTCACGGACGACCCGTGCCCTCTACTTCTGAGAAGGGACCTGCTACAACAGGGTCCCTGTCTCTTTCAAGACTTACCGCGGCTGCGTTTGACGGCATGGCGGTTGAACGCCAGATCCTAAAAGGGAAAGGCATTCCAGAAGAAGTCATTCCTACCTTGATTAAGGCAAGGAAGGAAGTCACCGCGAAACATTATCACCGCATTTGGCGAAAATATGTCGCGTGGTGCGAGGATCGGAGTGTTCCGACGGAGGAATTTCAACTGGGTCGTTTCCTACATTTCCTACAATCAGGATTGTCTATGGGTCTCAAATTGAGATCTATTAAGGTTCAAATTTCGGCCCTGTCAATATTCTTCCAAAAAGAATTGGCCTCAGTTCCTGAGGTACAGACTTTTGTTAAAGGAGTACTGCATATACAGCCTCCTGTGGTGCCTCCGGTGGCACCGTGGGATCTAAATGTAGTTTTAGATTTCCTCAAATCCCATTGGTTTGAACCATTGAAAAAGGTGGATTTTAAATATCTCACATGGAAAGTGACTATGTTACTGGCCCTGGCTTCCGCCAGGAGAGTATCTAAATTGGCGGCTTTATCTTATAAAAGCCCTTATCTAATCTTCCATTCGGATAGGGCAGAACTGAGGACTCGTCCGCATTTTCTCCCTAAGGTGGTATCAGCGTTTCACCTGAACCAACCTATTGTGGTGCCTGCGGCCACTGGCGACTTGGAGGACTCCAAGTTGTTGGACGTTGTCAGAGCCTTAAAAATATACATTTCAAGGACGGCTGAAGTCAGAAAATCTGACTCGCTGTTGATACTATATGCACCCAACAAGTTGGGTGCCCCTGCTTCTAAGCAGACGATTGCTCGTTGGATTTGTAACACAATTCAACTTGCTCATTCTGTGGCAGGCCTGCCACAGCCTAAATCTGTTAAGGCCCATTCCACAAGGAAGGTGGGCTCATCTTGGGCGGCTGCCCGAGGGGTCTCGGCATTACAATTCTGTCGAGCAGCTACGTGGTCGGGGGAAAACACGTTTGTAAAATTCTACAAATTTGATACCCTGGCAAAAGAGGACTTGGAATTCTCTCATTCGGTGCTGCAGAGTCATCCGCACTCTCCCGCCCGTTTGGGAGCTTTGGTATAATCCCCATGGTCCTTTCAGGAACCCCAGCATCCACTTAGGACGATAGAGAAAATAAGAATTTACTTACCGATAATTCTATTTCTCGGAGTCCGTAGTGGATGCTGGGCGCCCATCCCAAGTGCGGATTATCTGCAATACTGTACATAGTTATTGTTAACAAATTCGGGTTATATTGTTAAGGAGCCATCTTTAAGAGGCTCTTTCTGTTATCATACTGTTAACTGGGTTTAGATCACAAGTTGTACGGTGTGATTGGTGTGGCTGGTATGAGTCTTACCCGGGATTCAAATTGCCTCCCTTATTGTGTACGCTCGTCCGGGCACAGTACCTAACTGGAGTCTGGAGGAGGGTCATAGGGGGAGGAGCCAGTGCACACCACCTGATCTGGTAAAAGCTTTACTTTTTTGTGCCCTGTCTCCTGCGGAGCCGCTATTCCCCATGGTCCTTTCAGGAACCCCAGCATCCACTACGGACTCCGAGAAATAGAATTATCGGTAAGTAAATTCTTATTATACTCCTCGCTGCAGTCCGGCACTCTCACTCCACCTGGGTATATGCTCAGGTGCCTTCCTCACGGAGCAATACTCCCAATACAACCAAAGAAAGAAGGCGGCACTCAGAGTCTCAAGAACTTAGTGAAAACCGACCTGTGTTTAATTCAACGTTTCGGGGGACGGACCCCCGTCTTCAGGAAACACAACACAAATGTGACACACAGTGTACAAACTTTAAATAACTCACCCCTCCATGAAACGCCAGCCTCCGGTGCGAAGGCGCCACCCGCGGCTCCGGGTCCCGAACTTCCGGACACGTGACTCCTCTGTTCCCGGAAGCTACGTCACCACGTAGCCCGACGGCGCCCTGCAGCGGCTGTTGGCATGGAAACATATCAATAAATACATCATAAAGTACAAGCAATGTATACATAAAAACTCTGTGCAGCCTATTACCACAACAGGGCTGAACAGGCATAAAAAAGTGTTATTAATCGGACTGTGCGTCCTATACAAACATAAGTATGAAAAAATGTGATAAATAGTGACGACCTCAGACACACTGGCAATCATTATTCCAGTGTGAAACATAGTGAAAGTAAAACTGTATCGTATTATGGGTCCTGCAAGAACCTGACGATAACGCACATAAAACTTTTTTAAAAAAAACGAATTATTATTCAGCTCATAGCCCCCATTCTAATGGCTCCAGACTCGATCACGAAATTTGTGTGTAGCAAATCCAGTTACACTTACTACTAAAGGGCATAACAGCCCACTCATCAAACCTAATTACCTGGATGGATAATCTGTCTCCTACTCACTATTTTTAACGAGAACAGCACTCTATTTTTAAAGAAAACAACTCAGCCCTAGGCTATCATTCAGACCCTTTGGGGTGATGGTATCTAGTTTATATATCCATCGCGATGCTTACATGTGGGAGGTGGAGAGACAGTTGTTTTTTACAAACATGTCCATCTTCGCACATGTAATATTGTATTACAGGTACATAGATGATTTACTGTTGTTCTGGGACGGGGAACCAGGGGCCTTGAGATCACTGGTGGATCAACATAATGCCTCAGATAGCCCAGTGAAGCTCACTTTAGCTATGAACGAACAACAAATCTGTTTCCTGGATGTGAAAATTATGATTAAAGATGGTAAGATCCAGACATCTATTTACACAAAACCCACAGACCGCAACACTCTGTTGCGGTTTGACAGTTTCCATCCTCCAGCCACAGTCAGGGGTTTGCCTTTCTCACAATTCCTCAGGGTCTGCAGAATTACCAGCGAACCTGAGGAATTGGAGTTACAATTAAATCTCATGACAGAAAAATTTTTACAAAGAGGATATCCTCTGAAACTGTTACAGACAGCGAGACAGAAAGCCTCTGCTAAGAATAGATTGGAGTTACTCCAAGGTCATTCAGCCAAAGCTTCTGACAATAGGGTTCCATGGATAAACGAATTTAATACAGCCAGCCAGAGAACATGTAAACAAATGAAACAGCTGTGGCCGATGGTGGCATCGGACCCTAGTTTACCCACTTTACAACATAAAAAAATTATGCCATGTTATACTCGCAGTGCAAATTTGAAAGATCTATTGGTGAAAAGTGATATCACAGGGTTCAAAAGCACACCATCTGCTACAAATTTTTTGAGCCGCAAGCCAGGATGTTACAAGTGCCTGGGATGTACGACCTGCAGCTATATGCTGACAGGGAATTACATATCACATCCTCATACCGGGATAAAGATCCCTATTAAAAGGCCACTGACATGCAGCTCAAATTTCGTAGTGTATGTTCTCATTTGCCCTTGCAGCTCCTATTATGTAGGAAAAACGCAATGCCAGTTCAAGGAAAGGATGGCCCAACATAGATCGGCCATCCGGGCAGCACTACATTCGGGAGTTAGCAAGCAACCAGTGGCGCGGCATTTCTCCCATGCCCGACATCCATTAGCTTCCTTGCGGTATAAAATCGTAGATCAGGTCCCAGCCTCCCTTCGGGGTGGGAATAGGGCAAAGAAATTGCTACAGCTCGAATCGCGATGGATATATAAACTAGATACCATCACCCCAAAGGGTCTGAATGATAGCCTAGGGCTGAGTTGTTTTCTTTAAAAATAGAGTGCTGTTCTCGTTAAAAATAGTGAGTAGGAGACAGATTATCCATCCAGGTAATTAGGTTTGATGAGTGGGCTGTTATGCCCTTTAGTAGTAAGTGTAACTGGATTTGCTACACACAAATTTCGTGATCGAGTCTGGAGCCATTAGAATGGGGGCTATGAGCTGAATAATAATTCGTTTTTTTTAAAAAAGTTTTATGTGCATTATCGTCAGGTTCTTGCAGGACCCATAATACGATACAGTTTTACTTTCACTATGTTTCACACTGGAATAATGATTGCCAGTGTGTCTGAGGTCGTCACTATTTATCAAATTTTTTCATACTTATGTTTGTATAGGACGCACAGTCCTATTAATAACACTTTTTTATGCCTGTTCAGCCCTGTTGTGGTAATAGGCTGCACAGAGTTTTTATGTATACATTGCTTGTACTTTATGATGTATTTATTGATATGTTTCCATGCCAACAGCCGCTGCAGGGCGCCGTCGGGCTACGTGGTGACGTAGCTTCCGGGAACAGAGGAGTCACGTGTCCGGAAGTTCGGGACCCGGAGCCGCGGGCGGCGCCTTCGCACCGGAGGCTGGCGTTTCATGGAGGGGTGAGTTATTTAAAGTTTGTACACTGTGTGTCACATTTGTGTTGTGTTTCCTGAAGACGGGGGTCCGTCCCCCGAAACGTTGAATTAAACACGGGTCGGTTTTCACTAAGTTCTTGAGACTCTGAGTGCCGCCTTCTTTCTTTGGTTATATATATATATATATATATATATATACACACAACACAATGTCTAAGGGAGCTGAATGTATTAATCCAAATGGAATACACTTCCAGATTCTGACCAAAATGTAATAAAAAACATTCAATTTATTCACATATTATTGTACAATGCTCCTTAGTGAACATAAAATGCTACATACAATTCAAGCAGCAAATATGTTTAAAATACAGATTCCAGTTTAGTAGAAGACATGATGAAATCAATGTGTACCATCCAATTATGTCTTTTAAAGGATGTCTGATGTTCTCACAGCTAAACAATACCCGACGCGTTTCGTCCCAAAGGACTTCATCAGGTGTTCATGTCTAGCTAATGAATATGAATCATATGAACATTTATATAAAATATACTATGGTGATCAGAATCTAAGGAAATATTTCCATACATACCAATATACTGGAAGAATTATGGGGTAAATGACCGATTTAACGGTAATGTTGTTCCCACAGGTAGAATCTGAAAGAACCATATCATTACAAAAGTTGAGATGGTCATATTTTCTAATGCTATAAGAGGGGGTGGGGGTCGAAAGAAAAAACGTGCCATAGAAATAGTAAGAAATGGGAGAAATAAATCCCTCCTTGGTAATCATAGTATATTTGTATATAGTCATAATAGTATTAGCAGTTCATTGTTAATGTAATAAGAATGGGAGAAGTAAATCGCTCCTAGGCAGTCATTCTATATTTATATATAATCACAGTGGTGTTTTTAATTCACTGTTACCAGTGTGTATAATTTTACCAAAATGATTTCACAAATTATATGGGAAAAGTGCTCTATACATCTAGATGGTAATCCATATACAAATAGTCAGAAACCGGGGAAATTCAACAGGTAACACATGATTCTTAATACATACCAATATATTAAAATCAAATAATAGTAACGCTGAGTGCACCAGTATTCACCATTGTTCAAGCCTATAATATAAATATTGTCTCCTTATTTTTTATATAAATCATTTCTCTTACGTCCTAGAGGATGCTGGGGACTCCGTAAGGACCATGGGGTATAGACGGGCTCCGCAGGAGATAAGGCACCTAAAAAGAACTTTTACTATGGGTGTGCACTGGCTCCTCCCTCTATGCCCCTCCTCCAGACCTCAGTTAGATCTTGTGCCCAGAGGAGAATGGGTGCATTGCAGAGAGCTCTCCAGAGTTTTCTGTTGAAAAATAATTTTGTTAGGTTTTTTATTTTCAGGGAGTCCTGTTGGCAACAGGCTCCCTGCATCGTGGGACTGAGGGAAGAGAAGCAGGGCTGGCTTAACGGTTGGGCTCTGTTTCTAAGGCTACTGGACACCATTAGCTTCAGAGGGAGTCGGAACACAGGTCTCACCTGGGGTTCATCCCGGAGCCGCGCCGCCGTCCTCCTCACAGATGCCGAAGATAGAAGCCGGGTGAGTATGAGAAGGCAGAAGACATCATAGGCGGCAGAAGACATCAGATCTTCATACCGCTGTGCGCCATTGCTCCCATTCACACACACAGAGCAGCACTGAAGGGTGCAGGGCGCAGGGGGGGGGCGCCCTGGGCAGCAATAAACCTCACATTTGGGCACTGACAAGGTAGATTAGGCTGCTGGGCAGTAATTCTACGATCCCCCGCCATTTTCTATAAAAAAAATCACCGGTACCGAAGCCCGCCGTCGGGTGGGCGGAGCTTGATCCCCAGCACTAACCAGCGCCATTTTCTCCACAGAAGCTGCATGAGGAAAACGCTGGCTCCCTGGTCTCTCCCCTGCTGAACATTCAGGCTGGAAAAAAGAGGAGGGGGGCATTTTGAGCGCAGTGAGTGGGAATCTGGTCATTTTATATCTATAAAAGCGCTATCTGGTCATATCTTTCCAGTGTTATTAAGCGCTGGGTGTGTGCTGGCATACTCTCTCTCTGTCTCTCCTAAGGGCCTGGTTGGGGTTTTGTCCCCTTATAGGTTAATCCCTGTGTGTGTGGGGTGTCGGTACGTGGTGTCGACATGTCTGAAGCGGAAGGCTTTTCCAAGGAGGAAGTGGAGCAAATGAGTGGTGTGTCCCCATCGGTTGTGCCGACTCAGGAATGGATGGACATGTGGCATATGTTGAATGCAAGTGTGGCATCTTTACATAGAAGGCTTGATAAGGCTGAATTAGGGAGGACATCAGGGGGTCAATCCTCGGATTGGACCGACTCACAGGGCCCGTCGGGGTCTCAAAAGCGTCCCTTAACACAAGACACTACTACCGACATGGACTCTGATTCCAGTGTCGACTATGACGAAGTGAAATTGCACCCTAGGGTGACAAAAAGCATTCAGTGTATGATTGTGGCAATAAGGGATGTGTTGCATATTGCGGATGAATCCTCGGTCCCCGACACAAGGGTACACATGTTTAAGGGAAAGAAACAGATTATAAATTTTCCCACATCTCATGAACTAAATGATTTCTTTGAAAAAGCTTGGGAGACTCCGGAAAAGAGACCGCAGATACCCAAAAGAATTTATATGGCATACACCTTCCCTAAACAGGACAGGGAGCGTTGGGAATCACCTCCCACTGTGGACAAGGCCCTGACGCAGAGCCGGCCTTAGGCATAGGCAAACTAGGCAAATGCCTAGGGCATTTGGTATGCTTAGGGGCACGGGCAGCTTCTGCTGATTAAAATGATATGCGGCATGCCTATATTCTGTGTGTGACTGCAGCTGTATCTGCATACGAAATGCTACGTTGCAGTGTAGTCCTGTGAATCACTGTAATGTAGCATTTCGTATGCAGATACAGCCGCAGTCGCACACAGAATATAGGCATGCTGCATATCAATTTAATCAGCAGAAGCTGCTTGTGCATCCTAGCCACATAGTCATGCAAATATTATGATGCATTTTCATAAACAAAAGGCGACCAACGTTAGCAGAGCTGCCAGCTGACTCATGCCAGGCATCTCCTGCAGAACTAGCGGCGGTGCTAGGGGGCACCAGCCAAAATCTTGCCTAGGGCATCATATTGGTTAGGGCCGGCTCTGCCCTGACGCGCTTGTCCAAGAAAGTGGCGCTACCGTCTCCTGACACAGCTGCCCTTAGGGACCCTGCAGATCGCAGACAAGAGATTACCTTAAAGTGTATTTATTCTCATACTGGAGCAGTCCTAATTGCGTCGGCATGGGTGTGTAGCGCGATTTCAGCTTGGACAGATGAGCTGACAGCTGATTTTGATAAGATGGATAAGGATACTATATTCGTAACTCTAGCCCATATTAAAGACGCAGTCTTCTTTATGAGGGATGCTCAAAGGGACATTGGTTTGCTGGCTTCTAGGTCCAATGCCATGTCTATCTCTGCGAGAAGATCCTTATGGACTCGCCAATGGACGGGTGATGCAGATTCCAAAAAACATATGGAAGTTCTACCCTTATAAGGGTATAAGGGTATTGTTTGGGGATGGGCTGACGGACCTGGTTTCCACAGCTACAGCAGGTAAATCAAACTTTTTACCATTTATTCCCCAACAGCAAAAAAAAGTATCACCCTATCAGATGCAGTCCTTTCGGTCGTATAAGTTCAGAAGAGGTCGGGGATCCTCCTTCCTCGCCACAGGTAAGGGCAGAGGCAAAAGAGCACCTGCTTCGGCAGGTGCCCAGGAACAAAAGTCCTCCTCGGCTACTCCAAAGCCCACAGCATGACGCTGGGGCTCCCCTGGGGGAGTCCGCACCGGTGGGGGCACGTCTTCGACTTTTCAGCCAGGCTTGGGTCAGCTCAGGTCTGAATCCTTGGGTGTTGGAAATAGTTTCCCAGGGTTACAAACTGGAATTCGAGGAGGTGCCCCCGCGCCGATTTTTCAAATCGGCCCTACCAGCTTCCACATCGGAACGGGATGTAGTCTTAGCTGCAATTCAAACGCTGTGTCTACAGCAAGTAATAATCAGGGTTCCCCTGAACCAGCAGGGAAGAGGTTACTACTCAACCCTATTTGTGGTCCCGAAACCGGACGGTTCGGTCAGACCTATTTTGAATCTGAAGTCCCTAAACCTGTACATAAAAAGATTCAAATTCAAAATGGAATCACTCAGAGCGATAATAGCCAATATGGAGGAGGGGGAGTTTATGGTGTCTCTGGACATAAAGGATGCGTACCTTCATGTCCCCATATATTTCCCCCATCAGGAATACCTGAGATTCGCTGTACAGGATTGTCATTACCAATTTCAGACGTTGCCGTTTGGGCTTTCCATGGCCCCGAGGATTTTCACCAAGATAATGGCGGAAATGATGGTGGTCCTGCGCAAGCATGGAGTCACAATTATCCCATACTTGGACGATCTCCTAATAAAAGCGAGATCCAGAGAGAAATTGCTGAGCAGCGTGGCGCTCTCTCTGAGAGTGCTCCAGCAACACGGTTGGATTCTAAATCTACCGAAGTCACAGTTGATTCCGACAACTCGGCTAACGTTTCCTAGGTATGATACTGGATACGGAACAAATGAAGGTCTTTCTCCCACTGGAGAAAGCCCAGGACATCCAGAACATGGTCAGAGACCTGCTAAAAACGAAAAGGGTGTCAGTTCACCAATGCACTCGAGTTCTGGGAAAAATAGTGGCGGCCTACGAGGCCTTTCCCTTCGGAAGGTTCCATGCAAGGACTTTTCAATGGGACCTTTTGGACAAGTGGGTCCCATCTGCACTTACATCGAAAAATAACTCTGTCCCCAGGGGCCAGGGTGTCTCTCCTGTGGTGGTTGCAAAGTACTCACCTGCTGGAGGGTCGTAGGTTCGGAATTCAGGATTGGATCCTGGTTACCACTGACGCGAGCCTCCGAGGATGGGGAGCAGTCACACAAGGAAGAAATTTTCAGGGACTGTGGTCAGACCAGGATTCCTGTCTACACATCAATGTGTTGGAACTCAGGGCCATTTAAAACGGCCTTCGACAAGCGGAGAGTCTTCTTCGAAACCTACCGGTTCTGATTCAATCAGACAATGTCACAGCAGTGGCTCATGTGAACCGCCAAGACGGGACAAGAAGCAGAGTCGCGATGGCGGAAGCCACCAGGATTCTTCGCTGGGCGGAAAATCACGTAAGCGCTCTGTCAGCTGTCTTCATTCCGGGAGTGGACAACTGGGAAGCAGACTTCCTCAGCAGACACGATCTCCACCCAGGAGAGTGGGGACTTCATCAAGAAGTCTTTACAGACGTAACGCGTCTTTGGGGAACTCCTCAAATAGACATGATGGCGTCACGTCTCCACAAAAAGCTTCGGAGGTATTGTGCCAGGTCTCGGGACCCTCAGGCAGTAGCAGTAGACGCTCTGGTAACACCGTGGGTGTTCAAATCGGTCTACATGTTTCCTCCTCTTCCTCTCATCACAAAAGTGTTGAGGATCATAAGACGAAGAAGAGTACAGACGATACTCGTTGTCCCAGACTGGCCTCGAAGGGCCTGGTACTCTGATCTACAAGAGATGCTCTCAGGAGATCCCTGGCCTCTTCCTCTGAGGGAAGACCTGTTGCAACAGGGGCCCTGTGTATTTCAAGACTTACCGCAGTTACGTTTGACGGCATGGCGGTTGAACGCCGAATCCTAGCGAAAAAGGGGATTCCGGAAGAGGTCATCCCTACTTTAATAAAGGCTAGGAAGGAGGTGACGGTAAAACATTATCACCGTATCTGGCGAAAGTATGTGTCTTGGTGTGAGACCAAGAATGCACCTACGGAAGATTTTCATCTGGGTCGTTTTCTCCACTTCCTACAGACAGGAGTGGATATGGGCCTGAAATTAGGCTCTGTTAAGGTACAGATTTCGGCCCTCACGATTTTCTTTCAGAAGAAATTGGCTTCTCTTCCAGAAGTCCAGACGTTTGTAAAGGGAGTGCTGCACATCCAGCCCCCTTTTGTGCCTCCAGTGGCACCATGGGACCTGAACGTGGTGTTGCAGTTCCTAAAATCACACTGGTTTGAACCGCTTAACAAGGTTGAGTTGAAATTTCTTACCTGGAAGGTGGTCATGTTGTTGGCCTTAGCATCAGCAAGGCGAGTGTCAGAATTGGCGGCTTTCTCAAACAAGAGCCCCTACTTGATTTTTCATGTGGATCGAGCTGAATTGAGGACACGTCCGCAATTTTTGCCTAAAGTGGTTTCTTCATTCCATATGAATCAACCTATTGTGGTGCCTGTGGCTACAAGTGACCTGGAGGATTCCAGATCCCTGGACGTAGTCAGGGCCTTAAAGATTTATGTAGCCAGGATGGCTAGAATTAGGAAAACAGAGGCTCTGTTTGTCCTGTATGCTGCTAATAAGATTGGCGCACCTGCTTCGAAGCAGACTATTGCTCGCTGGATCTGTAATACGATTCAGCAGGCTCATTCTACGGCTGGATTGCCGGTACCAAATTCGGTTAAGGCCCATTCCACTAGGAAGGTGGGCTCTTCTTGGGCGGCTGCCCGAGGCGTCTCGGCATTGCAGCTTTGCCGAGCGGCGACTTGGTCGGGGTCAAACACTTTTGCTAAATTCTACAAGTTTGATACCCTAGCTGATGAGGACCTAGCGTTTGCTAAGTCGGTGCTGCAGAGTCATACGCACTCTCCCGCCCGATTGGATGCTTTGGTATAAACCCCATGGTCCTTACGGAGTCCCCAGCATCCTCTTGGATGTAAGAGAAAATAAGATTTTAAACCTACCGGTAAATCTATTTCTCCTAGTCCGTAGAGGATGCTGGGCGCCCGTCCCAGTGCGGAAACTCTGCAAGACTTGTATATAGTTGTTGCTTACATAATGGTTCTGTTACAGTTGGAATCGGTCTTGGACCGTTACTGTTATTGTTCATACGGTTAACTGGTTATGTATGATCCAGGTTACATGGTATGATTGGTGTGGGCTGGTATGAATCTTGCCCTTGGATTTCTAAATCCTGCCTTGTATTGTCCATCTC
Source organism: Pseudophryne corroboree (assembly GCF_028390025.1). Classification (NCBI taxonomy): domain Eukaryota; kingdom Metazoa; phylum Chordata; class Amphibia; order Anura; family Myobatrachidae; genus Pseudophryne; species Pseudophryne corroboree. The sequence continues at coordinate 377,654,092 of NC_086447.1, read as the reverse complement.
CTCTGGGCACAGTTCTCTAACTGAGGTCTGGAGGAGGGGCATAGAGAGAGGAGCCAGTGCACACCCATAGTAAAAGTTCTTTTTAGGTGCCCTATCTCCTGCGAAGCCCGTCTGTACCCCATGGTCCTTACGGAGTCCCCAGCATCCTCTACGGACTAGGAGAAATAGATTTACCGGTAGGTTTAAAATCTTATTTTCTGTCTCCACTATGAGGATTAATGATATATTGAAAAAAAGGGGGAATTGATTATACATACCCTCATAAAGGTGCGAATAAGGGAATTGTACCGCTGTATATGCTATCTGCTACAACCACACTTATAATGATCAGGCCTATAAAACAATTAATAACACCGTATAGTATTTTTCTTAATGTATTACAGGCTAACAAAAAATATATACCTTATGTATGAAGCTAATTCAGCACCATTTTATATACAACAGAAAGTAATTCACTATTAAGATCATTATATAATTAATTAGAGTTACAATTTGGGCTCTGATCACAAAAAAAAGTCCCATAGTTAGTCTCCAATTTACATAGTGACAAAAATTGGTTATTATGAAC
>NC_086447.1:377533524-377651024 GCF_028390025.1 Pseudophryne corroboree | reverse complement strand
TCTAATAGTCTCATTGCTCAATATGATCATATATATTGGTTTGATTTATACTTCTAATTGTACTTTTTGATAGGGAGTCATCTACTTAGGCATTATGTATTTGCATGCTCTCCGTCTTCCAGTGATCATGGTGTTATGGACATGTATGTAGTCGGGTATCTTGTATACACTCTTTGTTTTAAATTGTTTTTAATTTATTGTCACATAGGTGAGGGTTTGGAGCTATCTGCTGTAGCTACCGCTATCCCTGAACGCCCTGCCAGATTCTCAGCATCTCTAGTGTGGACACTCTGACGGCAAGGGACGCGCTGCACCTCCTGGATGTATTGGCGGTGCCATAGCAACAGGTGGAATGCAGGCCTGACTTCCGCCGCCTTGTGGAACGCATGGACCGGAAGCTCGGCTGCGAACAGCGAAAGCGCTCAGGGACGCGGATGCCGGCGGGAGCTGCTTGTGCACTTGTCGGTGAGGTATTAAGGGGGTACGTTTTCTCTGTGTTCTTGTTGTATCTGTTTGTGCTGTATGTATTCTTGAGAAAGGGGGTTGCACCCCGAAACGTTGAACTCAATACAGCTTTCTGCATTTATACATTCAAGCCTCTCAGCGGCGCGGCACTCAGCTTTTCAATACAAATGAATGATGCAGACAAAAGTCTGCTGATCAACGTTTCAATATATTTACATATTTTCGTCAGGATGTAAATATGTAAATATATTGAAACGTTGATCAGCAGACTTTTGTCCGCATCATTCATTTATATTGAAAAGCTGAGTGCCGCGCCGCCGAGACTGTATATGCATCAATTTAGCAAAGGCACCGGCGTATGTTGTTTCTTCTAACTATGGAGTGCCAGACCCCCGAGCATGCTATATATATATATATATATATATATATATCTATATCTATATATATATATATATATATGTATGTGTGTATATGGTAGTTCATTTGTATGTACAGTATGATTGGGATGAACTTGACAACTACTCGACCGGTTTTGATGAGGTTCTCACAGAAATGTTCTTTGAGAGCCTCCAAGTAACATAGGGGGTAATTCCAAGTTGTTCGCAGCAGGAAATTTTTTAGCAGTTGGGCAAAACCATGTGCACTGCAGGGGGGGCAGATATAACATTTGCAGAGAGAGTTAGATTTGGGTGGGTTATTTTGTTTCTGTGCAGGGTAAATACTGGCTGCTTTATTTTTACACTGCAATTTAGATTGCAGATTGATCTCACCACACCCAAATCTCTCTCTCTCTGCACATGTTATATCTGCCTCCCCTGCTGTGCACATGGTTTTGCCCAACTGCTAAAAAATGTCCTGCTGCGATCAACTTGGAATTACCCCCATAGGCCATAAGTCATCTTACTATCAAGTTAACTGGCTAATTAGGAAACAAAATAAAAAAACAGCATGAGGACATCTTGTGGCCAAAAAGTAGAATATCATTAGGCTACAAGGTAGAGACTGAGCAGTTATGGAGTAACATAGGCCATGAATCCTCTTGCTATCATGTTAATTGGCTACACATACACACACATATATATATACTTACATACATACATACATATATAAAATCGTTCATTTGTTTGATGGGGTTGGTACTGTTTCTTGAGATCCTCTGTGTAACTTAGTCTATGAATCATCTCGCTATCAATTAACTTGGCTAGTGAACAAAATATTAAATCATCCCTGTCCTCATGCCACAGAGTAGGTAATGCGCGGGGGGGGGGGGGGGGGTAAGAGCCACACATGTGTACTGGGGGGGGGGGGGTACAGAGGCACATGTGGGTTATGGGGCACATATTAATGGGGCACCCCTTGCCATTTCGGAAAGTGTTTATTTTATTTTATTCAAGTGCAGGGACACCGTGTGCAAAGGCGCTCACCGGTACCAGGGAGGGGGCGTCAGTCAGCGTCCTGTGGTGCAGTGTGCTGATGGCACTAATACCATTTGGCCATTGCCTGCATGTCCTTGACTGCAGTGCTGCCCCCCAGTACCGGCACTTGTCTTTGCACATGGGGCCTAATTCAGATCTGATCGCTGCTGTGTGTTCAGATCAGATCTGAACGCCGCATGCATATGCACCGTAAATTGCCGGCACGTCGGACGGCTACAATGGGCATCGGCGGTCAGCGACAGGATGGTGCGAAGGATCCATTCGCACGGACTTTCGCAAGGTGATTGACAGGAAGAGGCCGTTTGTGATGGCAACTGACTGTTTTCAGGGAGTGTCCGGAAAAATGCAGACGGGCTCAAGCGTTTTCAGGGAGGGTGTCTGACGTCAGCTTCGGCCTCGATCAGCAGGATTCAGTCGCACTGGAGAAGTAAGTCCTGGGCTGCGCAGAGACTGCACAAACTGATTTTTGTGCAGCTCTACAATACATGCGATCACACACTTGCACAGCGATTACTCATACGTCCGAGAGGATGCTGGGGTCCACTTCAGTACCATGGGGTATAGACAGTTCCGCAGGAGCCATGGGCACTTTAAGACTTTTCAAGGGTGTGAACTGGCTCCTCCCTCTATTCCCCTCCTCCTGACCTCAGTTTAGAAAATGTGCCCAGGCAGACTGGATGCACTCCAGGGGAGCTCTACTGAGTTTCTCTGAAAAGACTTATGTTAGGTTTTTTATTTTAAGGAAGAACTGCTGGCAACAGTCTCCCTGCTTCGTGGGACTTAAAGTGCAGAAGTAGGAACCAACTTCCTGAATAGTTTCATGGCTCTGCTCCTGGCTGACAGGACACCATTAGCTCCTGAAGGGAACTGAACGCTGGCTGCGGCTATGTTCTCACTCCCACAGCCCGCCGTCACCCCCCTTACAGAGCCAGAAGTCAGAAGACAGGTGAGTGTAAGAAGAATTCTTCAGACATCGTGATGGCTAAAAGGTACCGCGCAGCGGGCGGGAACGCTGCATGCCATGCTACCCACACATACACAGGCACTGCAGGGCGCGGAGGGGCGCCCTGTGCAGCATGAAACCTAGTAAAACTGGCAAATAAAGGGGCATAAGATGCTGAGGCACAGTCCTACCCCCGCCAGTATAAACAAATTACCTCATAAATGCTGAGGAGAAATGCGCCATTACGGTGGCGGGGCTTCCTCCTCAGTCAGCCAGCACACTGCTCAGCGCCATTTTCTCTCCTTCCAGGCTGCAGAGAAGAACGCTGGTCCTCCTCCACTGCTGAACCAAGTATCATGGTGTAAAACAGGGGGGGCACAGTGAAATTTGGTGCTATATATTATGTGATTACCATTATAAAAGCGCTGCATGTCAGTGGGCATTTTGTGTTTCACAGACAATTTATTACTGGCGCTGGGTTGTGAACTGGCAAATCCTATCTGTGTCCTTCTGACAGATTTTACTGTGGGTCTGTCTCCTATAAGCCCCGGAGTGTCTGTGGTGTGTTTGTGCACGTGTGTGACATGTCTGAGGCAGGGAGCTCTTCCCCTGAGGGAGACATTTTAGGGACACAGAGTTGTAATGTGGTGGCGCTGCCAGCACACCACGAGCCTGAATGGGTGAAAAGAATTACGTGATAGTGTGAATCATATCAGTAAGAGATTAGATAAGTCTGAGTCTCATGCAGAGAGCTGGAGAAAATCAGTAGAAGATGTGATTTTTCATAGTTCTGCCTTTTCATCCGCAGGCGACCCCTCTGGGTCACATAAGAGACCATTTGGACAAATAGTACATACTGATATCGACACGGACTCTGATTCCTGTGTCAACGATAGTGATTCCAGGGAGATAGATCCTAAATTGGCAAAAAGCATTCAATATATGATTGTTGCTATAAAGGATGTTTTGGAAGTTACGGAAGCCCCTCCTGTACCTCAGGAGAAGGCATATTTTTATAAAGAAAGAAAAATTAATGTAACTTTCCCTCTTTCTTATGAGCTTAATACTCTATTTGATGGAGTTTGGGTAAACCCTGAAAAGAAATTTCAGTTCCCAAAAGGATTCAGGTTGCTTATCCTTTCCCGGCAGAGGACAGGAAAAGATGGGAGTCACCCCCCGTATTAGACAGTGCCCTGTCAAGGTTAACTAAAAATGTGATTCTCCCTGCACCTGGGACGACTTCACTGAAGGAGCCGGCAGACCGCAAGTTGGAGACTACATTAAAATCTATTTATGTGGCCAATGGTATGTTGCTCAGGCCCACCATCGCTTGCGCGTGGGTGAGTAGGGCTATCGAAAAATGGTCAGATAACTTGTCATCAGAAATTGACTCGATAGATAGAGACGAGATACTCCTAACGTTAGGTCATATCAAAGACGCTGCTGCATACATGCTAGAAGCCATGAAAGATATTGGACTCTTGGGTTCAAAAGCCGCTACCATGGCAGTATCAGCTCGGAGGGCGTTGTGGATTCGCCAGTGGAATGCTGATGCAGATTCCAAAAGAAATATGGAGGCTCTCCCGTATAAAGGTGAGGCCTTGTTTGGAGATGGGCTGGATGCGTTAGTCTCTGCGGCTACCGCAGGTAAGTCGACATACTTGCCTTATGCTCCTGCACCGGCAAAAAAGACGCAGCACTCTCACATGCAGTCCTTTCGGCCCAACAAATACAAACAGGCCAAAGGTTCCCCCTTCTTTACAGGTAGAGGAAGGGGAAGAGGAAAGAAATCCGCAGCGTCTCCAGGATCGCAGGAACAGAAATCAACCCCTGCTTCTACCAAATCTGCAGCATGACGCTGGGGCTCCCTTGCGGGAGTCCGCTCGGGTGAGAGCACGTCTGAAACTTTTCAGTCAAATCTGGCTTCAGTCTGGCCTGGACCCATAGGTCTTACAATTAGTGTCCCATGGATACAAACTGGAGTTTCAAGACGTCCCCCCATGCTGATTTTTCAAATCGACCTTGCCAGCTTCTCTTCCAGACAGAGAAGTCATAACAGCTGCAATTCAAAAATTGTCAGGATCAAGTCATTGTCCTGGTACCCTTGTCACAGCAAGGAGGTTTTTATTCAAGCCTTTTCGGAGTTCCGAAGCCAGACTGCTCGGTCAGACCAATTTTAAACCTGAAAAATCTGAATCTCTACCTCAAAAGGTTCAAGTTCAAGATGGAATCTCTGAGGGCAGTGATTTCCAGACTGGAGGAAAGGGAATTCATGGTGTCAGTAGACATAAAAGGTGCTTACTTGCATGTTCCCATTTATCCTCCTCACCAAGCTTATCTGAGATTCGCAGTGCAGGATTGCCATTACCAGTTCCAGACGTTGCCGTTCGGGCTCTACACGGCACCGCGAGTATTCACCAAGGTGGTGGCAGAGATGATCGTCCTCCTTCGACAACAAGGAGTCAATATAATGCCTTACCTGGACGATCTCCTGATAAAAGCGAGATCCAGGGAATGGTTGGTGCAGAACATTGCACTCTCCATGTCAGTACTCCAACAACACGGTTGGATCATGAATTTTCCAAAGTCACAATTGGAACCGATGACAAGATTGTCCTTTCTGGGGATGATACTGGACACAGAAGTACAGAGAGTATTTCTTCCAGTAGAAAAGGCTCTGGGAATCCAGAGAATGGTCAAACAAATTTTGAAACCAACAAGAGTATCAATACATCAATGCATTCGGTTGTTGGGGAAAATGGTGGCGGCCTATGAGGCCATACAGTTTGGCCGATTCCATACCAGAGTATTCCAGTGGGACTTGTTGTACAAGTGGTCTGGATCCCACCTACACATGCACCGGAAGATAATCCTGTCCTCCAAAGCCAGGATTTCGCTCCTGTGGGGGCTACACAGTTCTCACCTACTAGACGCAGGTTCAGGATTCAGGACTGGGTCCTAGTAACCACGGATGCAAGTCTCCGAGGCTGGGGAGCAGTCACACAGGGGTAAAGCTTCCAAGGAAAATGGTCAAGTCAGGAAACCTGCCTTCACATAAACGTTCTGGAATTGAGAGCCATTTACAAGCGCCTTCTACAAGCGGTATATCTTCTTCAAGATCAACCCATGCAGATCCAGTTGGACAATCTAACAGCAGTCGCATACATAAACCGTCAAGGCGGAACGAAAAGCAGAGCGGCAAAGGCAGAGGTGACAAAGATCCTCCTCTGGGCAGAAAGGCATGCAAGAGCTCTGTCAGCAATTTTCATTCCAGGAGTGGACAACTGGGAAGCAGACTTCCTAAGCAGACACGATCTCCATCCAGGAGAATGGGGCCTCCACCAAGAAGTCTTCACAGAGGTGACAAGTCTTTGGGGAGTTCCTCAAGTAGACATGATGGCATCTCGTCTCAACAAGAAGCTTCAGAGATATTGTTCCAGGTCGAGAGACCCTCAAGCAATGGATGCACTGGTGACCCAGTGGGTGTTTCGGTCGGTATATGTTTTCCCTCCACTTCCACTGATACCGAAAGTTCTAAAAATCATAAGAAGAACAAGGGTTCAAGCAATCCTCATTGCCCCGAGACTGGCCAAGGAGGGCTTGGTATCCAGATCTTCAGGAGTTGCTTATAGAAGAACCTCTGCCTCTTCCTACTCGCGAGGACTGGCTGCAGCAGGGGCCGTGTGTGTATCAAGACTTACCGCGGCTACGTTTGATGGCATGGCTGTAGAGCGCCGGACCCTAGCCCGAAAGGGTATTCCCAAAGAAGTCATCCCCACTCTTATTCAGGCCAGGAAAGGAGTAATGTCAATGCATTACCACCGTATTTGGAGACAATATGTGTCTTGGTGTGAATCCAAGAAGGCTCCTACGGAGGAGTTTCAGTTGGGACGTTTTCTCTATTTTCTGCATGCTGGTGTGGATGCGGGCCTAAGATTGGGTTCAGTCAAGGTCCAGATTTCGGCCTTGTCAGTTTTCTTTCAAAAACAATTGACCGCCCTTCCAGAAGTTCAGACGTTCGTGAAAGGGGTGCTGCACATCCAGCCTCCATTTATGCCTCCGTGGCACCATGGGACCTTAATGTGGTGTTGCAGTTCCTTCAATCGGATTGGTTTGAACCTCTACAGGAGATGGAATTGAAGTTTCTCACTTGGAAAGTGGTGATGCTTTTGGCCTTGGCATCCGCAAGGCGGGTGTCTGAGTTGGGGGCCTTGTCTCACAAGAGCCCTTACCTGATCTTCCATGAAGATAGGGCAGAGTTGAGAACTCGCCAACAGTTTCTTCCAAAGGTGGTTTCGTCTTTCCATATGAACCAACCTATTGTGGTGCCAGTGGCTACTGACACTTTCACTGAGTCAGTCTCTTGATGTGGTCAGAGCTTTGAAAATTTATGTTGCAAGAACAGCTCGTATACGGAAAACAGAGGCTCTGTTTGTCCTGTATGCTCCCAACAAGATTGGGTGTCATGCTTCTAAATAGACTATTGCGCGCTGGATCAGAGGAACGATTCAGCACGCTCATTCCACGGCAGGATTGCCGATACCGGAATCGGTAAATGCCCATTCTACTAGAAAGGTGGGCTCATCCTGGGCGGCTGCCCGGGGGGTCTCGGCATTACAACTTTGCCGAGCAGCTACTTGGTCAGGGTCAAACACGTTTGCAATGTTCTACAAGTTTGACACCTTGCCGATGAGGACCTCAAGTTTGGTCAGTCGGTGCTGCAGGGTCATCCGCACTCTCCCGCCCGTACTGGAGCTTTGGTATAACCCTATGGTACTGAAGTGGACCCCAGCTTCCTCAAGGACTTATGAGAAAATAGGATTTTAATACCTACTGGTAAATCCTTTTCTCCTAGTCCGTAGAGATGCTGGGCACCCGACCCAGTGCGTACTTTACCTGCAGTAGTTACTTTATTGTAGTTACACAAGTGTTGTGTTACAATTATTTTCAGCATGTTGCTGCAAATGGTTCATAGACTTGCAAATGGGAGAAAACAGAAGGCTCTTGTGTGGGCACACTCATAGAAAGAAAGTAAATAATATAAAACAATTTTATAGAATACTTAAAACATAACTTTTATTAACATTATTACAATGCAAAATACCTTTCCCAAAGATCTATCAATGAAGATACAGATTTGAATATATGATAAAGTTAAAATTGTTCTGGTCTCTTTGTTGTAAAGAGTGTTTGGAAAGGTTGTAGACATAGATTAGTCATACCCCCATTTCCCCTGACCAGTACAGGATTTCTGTATTGATGGAACCAAAGGGTGGTCAAGACACAGTTATATATAGGAAAAAGCTCATAGGCTGTAGATAACTAGAGTGGTGATCAACAGTCACACCTCTAGAGATAATACACCTGAATTACATACAAATATCATAATTTGAGGCAAATTTCATAAAGGATTTATGGGCACCATGAAGTCAGTAAGAAAAACTACCGATCTTGTAAACACTGTGATAGAAGAATTGCAGGATAGAATTAGTGGTGATACTGCTGTTGGTGTGTTTTTATCACATAAGTGAGGAAAGATCCTGCTCTACAACACCAGGTATTCGCAGGCAGTCTCCTTTCCTGATACTGACCTGGCCCAACGCTGTTTAGCTTCCAAGATCAGACGAGATCGGGCGCTGACAGCGTGGTATGGTAGTAGAGAATTATGTGTACACCAATGAGAGTGCACCTATATAAGAAATAAGAAATTTCAAGAAAACAAAGAAGAAAGTAATAGGAACAAGAATAGTGAAAATATGTGGATCTGCTTTTCACGTTAGACCCGGTTCCAAAATTCCCACTATTGTGGTACAATGTTCCGGGAATCGTGAATGAGAGTCCACGAAAATGGTGATGATAGGATATATTGGTTGGAAAATGCGTATGTTTATGCTGTTCACTTTGACAGAATCAAACAGACCTCTTAGCTACTGCACACATTATGATTAATCCAAACTCTGTATGCCAGATGTAATGAGAAAAAAAGTCAGGTGGGAGATAGAAAAAATCACGAAATAAGAGCACAGTTGAGTCTATTATGGAATATAAATAATTAGAGCCTTTTGTATATGAATTTCACAGAGCACAATGCATAAAACATATACAGAAAAGTGAAGAGAATAATCCCTATAGAGAAAATACCGTTATCACAAAATTGCAAGTGTTTATAGAAGAAGAAGAGAAAAAATCATCAAATCATAGATACCAAACAAATATGATGAGTATGTAGTAAGTTAATGATAATTAGTAATGAAATCATTAATTTCTCCAGCTTGGCCTCAGTTAAGAGAAGTACTGAGTACTTGATTCATATGCTGTGGAGACCCCTCAATAACATTATAATACACATTAGAGATGACATGTGTGATAAAGGAGACACATTAATGTGAATCTCCTGGAGGTGTTACTATCTGTGGCAAGAAGCCACAAGATAGTGGGGGCTTACGGTTCACCGATAATTAGGAGAGCCAAGGAGACCGAGCAGGTGTAATAGGCTGATGCCAGGATGGAACTGTGTAGATGAGACCCCTTGCAGAAAACGCGTTTCACCCTTAGGCTTGTTCACTTCCGGGTTCACCAACTACCACCATTTGATAAATCCTGTGCCAGATCGCCCTTTGTCTTTCTGCAAATGGTTCATGCCTGTTGGCGTGTGTTATGTTGAATGCCATGTTGTGCATTGAGGTGTGAGCTGGTATGAATCTCACCGTTAAATTAAAAGTAAATCCTTTCCTCGAAATGTCCGTCTCCCTGGGCACAGTTCCTATACTGAGGTCTGGAGGAGGGGCATAGAGGGAGGAGCCAGTTCACACCCGTGAAAAGTCTTAAAGTGCCCATGGCTCCTGCGGAACCGTCTATATCCCATGGTACTGAAGTGGACCCCAGCATCCTCTACGGACTAGGAGAAAAGGATTTACCGGTAGGTATTAAAATCCTATTTTTACCCTCCCCCCTGTAGCCCCACCCCACTTCAATCCACCTATGTGTGTGTACTTTGTTGCCGCATTACTACCACCACACCCGAGAAAGACGAAGCGTGTACAGGTGAAACAAACCCAAGTCTATGTCTCTAATACTCCCAGTCGTATGGGCACTGTGTGAGTGTACTCCTTATGCGTCAGAAGTGTCCATGCGAACTCTAATAATTTTCATATCTTTTGTTAAAATATCAGTTTGCTAAAATAAATATTACTCCAATAAATAACTAGAAGCTATTAGGACAGAACTAGAAAAATGGAAAGGAAAATAAATTTATCATTAAATAACATTAATAATCACTCGGCATTATTGACTAAAATTAATAATCACTCGGCAATGACAGGTAGGCACTGCAAGTATATGTGTGTGTATATAGATATATGTATATATGTATGTATGTATGTATGTGTTTGTATGTATGTGTATATGTGTGTATATATATATATATATATACATACATACATACATGCATGCATGCATGCATGCATGCATGCATGCACACACACACACACACATAATTATACCATTTACACTGGATCAAATGTGTGCATATGTAGGGTTTACAATGAGTCGATGGCATCCTTTTGAAGGGCAGTCTATTTATCAAGTATTGTGACAGTACACTACTTAGCAAGCAAAGTTTAACCCATGCAAAAAAACATGGGAAAGCTTATGGAAGGTTATCAGATATCGGGATAATTATAACCGTAGCACAGCCCTATAGCTAGGACAATTGCACTACATCTGGAAAATTAATATTTTCAGGGCAGTTGGACACTTCTATGTTATACAGTATCTTCAGTATTTATTGAATGTAAACAGTTGTTTTCCGCTTCTTCTTTATTTCACTTAAAGCGTCTATTTTTTCCCCCCTGAGCAGAATAGAGGCGTCTCAGTCATCATTTTGCTTTTCTTTTTCAGTCTATGTCCATACATAGATAGCTCTTTCAACCTGTAGCTAAAATAGATGCTGTAAATATGGAGGGCTGTACATCACTTATCCTTGCTGTTATTCAAAATGAGATAATTCAAGATCATTCCTGACCTTCTGATGCTGAGGACTTTGACTTTAGTCCAGAGAAGGCTTCCAAGCCAAGTTTGACACAACTGCAGCATACAGATGTTAATGAAAATGTAGTTCTACCACAGCACAGGATACAGTCTTTGCTCTGTAATGTACTGTAAATCAGATAATAAAGAAGACTCTGTTCTTGATACCAAAGTCCCCCCCTTATGTCTTTTCCCTATCTTATACTTTTCTGTGTATTTTACACCTGGCTCCTTTACATAACCTTCCCAGCTGGCTTCTGCTTTTATCCTCCCACATAAAAAGGAAGAATCATCCTGTAATAAAAATAATGAGACCGATGTACTGTAGGTGTTGGACATTCACATTACTGAACCAATGAAAGTACAACCTGGTGAAGAAAAGCTGCTTTAATGACCAAACTCATAGTTGAGGAGGATGCTGTTGAATTACCTTGGGAGTCTGAGCCTGACTCTGAAAGCCCAAGAAAGTAAGAAAGAAAGAGGAGCAGTGCTGCAAATAATTGAAAGAAAAACAATATCTTAACTTTTCACTTGTAGTCTGCAATTTAACAACTTTATCCCAGCATAACATAACTCTACAAGATGAAATCAATGTACTTAAACAACAACTAAAACAAGTACTGTATAATCACATTGTCAAGAGAAGGATATCCAATATACAGGTGTGTCCTTTTGCATTGTTGCTCAGCATGCATGTTCTCGGCACTTTGTGCGCATACACTTTGCTTCCCATACTCTTTGCATTGCAGACTTACTGCGGTAACTACTATATATGAAAATGAGATTGTAAAAGATGTAAGAATGAATGAATAAATGGTAAACCAAACCGTAATCCAATACAATGAACAACTGAATACGCTAAAGACAGAGACAAGTTAGAGCATAAGAACCAAGGCAAGGAAAGACTAGAGACTGAACTGGAGTCAGTACGGTCATGTTAGAGCTTTGCTTTGCAGGGTCTTGAAAGAAAATCAGGCAATAAAGACAGACACTGAATGCAACATGCAAAGAGAACGTGATAAATGGTAGCTGTACAAGGACAAACTAACTCAGGAGCTGGCCAGCTAGCGGAAAAGCAATAACAACCTGTCCCGGCAGCTTACCATAGTGGAAACCAAGATAAACCACCTGGAGAATGAGCTTCACAGAACAGGATTATCTCTGCAAGAGAGAGCTCTCTTTTTAGAAAGGGAAATAATTACTATTATTATTATTATAATTAATGAGAATATGCAGCTCTGTCAGCAGCTATAAGATGTAAAAGATAAAGGCATCATCGAAGATTTAAGGAACCTAATCCAAAAAAGTGCATAAACAAGCAGCTTTGTGCCAGTGTGCACAAGAAGAGCTGAAGTTGAGATCACGACTGGGTATCCGCCTGATAGAGCTTGAAAGATTAAACTCTAGTTTAGCGGATCAGTGACAAATTGACCAGGAAATGAAGAGGAAAAATGAATTGCAAGGCACTGCTAAAAAGAAACCGAGTGTGACACTGGTGATCAGGATGCTTCTATCAGAAATCAGCTGGAGCATAGAATTGCAAATCTAGAATTTTAACTCCACATAATAAAGAACACACACACACACACACACACACAAATAAATTTAGGCCACCAAGGGCCTGAGTCATAGTTGTATACTAAAAGCATTGTGTCTGTGTCTTTAGATGCAGCAGCCAGTGGCGTATGTATAATGGGTGCAGTCTGCAGTGCACACTGGTCCCTGAGTCCAGCTGTGCCAACAACGCACACCCTGAACCCATTTTTTCAAATACTCACCGCTCCGGAGGCCCCAGTCGACGGCAGCACATCTCCACAAATCACTGTGAAAATGGTGTGGCTGCCATTTTTCCAGGGTTATGTGCATGCACAGTAAGAAAATCTCTGGGAAAATGTCCAATGTGCTATTTCTCCAAAGATCTGCACATGCGCAGTAGAGTCTGTGCCTCCTAGTGCTCAGACTCTACTGCGGTGCCTGGCTGCTGGTTATAGAGGAGGGAGCCCAGACAGAGGAGGCTCCTCTGTTAATACACCCCTGGCAGCAGTAATTATTTAATATACTATTACAGCAGCAGACATTTTTTGTAAATAGACTGACTACTTCAGTTATCCGTTGTTGCGTCCAAGGATGCAACATTGAATCATCCTGCGTTACCATGAGTCCTCTCAGTAACCCTCAAGTTACTCAGAATGACTGCTGCAGCTCCATAACTGAGGCCAGGAAATATGCGTTGGAAGACGTACACAATTGCATCACCACTCCAACAAAATGGAGATGCCCCCTCATCTTTCCAAAAACACTCCAGGCTACGGCTTGCAGGGCATTGTGACCGTAGCCACAGCACAATCGCTAGACAGGCCTACTGTGATCCGATGCATACCCAGTGTGTAAAAAAAAAAAAATATTGGCTAGTTACGAAAACAGTCAACTGTGCTTCCGTCCTTGAATTAGGCCCCAATACTCAGCTCAGCCAGAACTGAATAGATTTCAGAGACTTTTCTGCAAAAAGAAAAAAAATATATAAAATCTTTTGGCTTCAAAGCTGCAAAGAGCAAATAAAAGGCTTAGAGAAGGAAACTCCAAACTACCCAATGAGCAGCAATGGAGCAATTAATTTACATTTATTTTGGTATTTGCTAGTAGTTTTCAGAAATCAGCCATGAAAGATTTAAGCGAGGGTATACAAGTAGCGATTTTTACTTAATTTCTAAGCAATCTAACTAGATTGCTTAGAAATTAAGCACACATCGCTCCGTGTGTAGGGTCCCGTGCATCGCTAACGCCGGCTCTAGATTTAGCATGCATCACTTTGCTCACTTCACCGCTGGGTGAAGTGAGTGTGTGTGTTCTCCCCCCCCCCCCCTTCTCCCCCCCCTCCCCCCCCCCCCCTTGCTCAGCACACATCGCGCTGTGTGCTAAGCGGGTGGAGAGATGGGTGCTGAGCATTCTGTGATAGATCGCTCAGAACACATCTCCCCATGTGTGCCCCCCTTTAGTTGCTGATGTTGAGAAGAAGCTGGAAATAAATATCATTAAAGAGCTAGACCATCCAAATTCTGGTCCTGATTAAGATATTTTTTGCAAACCCGATGGTTTGTGTACATCTCCGATGGTGGGGGGACTGCGTATGCGCAGGATCTGTTCTACACATGTGCAGAATGGATCCTGCATGATCGCACACAGTGCAACCGAAGCCTGATTGACAAACTGCCGGCGTTCGGTGCTGGGCAGCATTCTCAAAAACGTTTTCTGAGAGTGCTGAGGCCTGGGTCTGCCTCCTTCGATGCAGATTTACTGCAGTTCCGGCAGTCATTCTGAGTAAGCTGATGCCATCATCGCGACCGATAGTCATGATAGTGATCTGATGCTGCGTCTTCGGACACAGCACTCAGATCGCAGATGCTGGCAAGCGTCATCTTTTTCCTACAGACTCCTCCTGTGACGTTTGCATTTTTACACATCGCTGCTCTGTCCATCTCTGAATCAGGCCGTCTGATCTGGATGTTCACTGTGATCTTAATTGCTGGTTCTCCGAGAAACCAAGACCTAATTTCCAGATCAAAACAACATCATCTAGAGATCTTAAGGAAGAACTACAAGATTTAAACACCAGTGAAACAATTTGAAATTGTTTACATGAAACATGTTTAATATTATATGAAGTACTAGCTGAATACCCATGCTTCATTACAGAATTTCAAGTAATTCCTTGCGTGTAACTTTAATTTTAAAGGACTACCTGGTAAACTAAATTTTTAGTATTTCCTTCAGGCTGGAGAATGGCCAGGCTGTCAGAGGAGCTGACTCTGGAACAACCAGCCATAGGAGAAGCAGTCACTCCTCAGATCCACAGCAGCCACCTTCAAACTCTGTCCCTGAGCTTGATCATGACGTACCAGACCTTTACTGGGAACTGCAGCCGTTTGAACTGGAAATGGTAGTCTGATGGGATCAAAGGAATTCTTGGGCGGATGCTAAAGAAGCCCCTAACAATTCGCCAATTTAAAATGATACAAAAATCGATAGATTGTAGGTAAAAGAATCGTTAAAAAATTACTGTTTTTAAACCTAGTTCTTTCTTAATAAGACAATTAAGCCGTGTGACTTAAGAAAGTACTTATTCAATTGTGGGATCCAACAAATACAAAAACACTCGCACTTCTAAAATTCACCACAAGGACAGTTATATGACTATGAAATGTTTAATTCATTTTTGGAATAAGAAAAGGATATTTGACATTGGACCTTTATTTTTATACATTCATACCCCTTATATTTAAATGAGAATATTAAAGGTTACGTTTTAATATAACTAATCATATCAATACAATATTATTGGAACTAAAAAAGTGCTCCAAAAAGGGAATCTTCTATTTTGGCAACTGCCAATAGTGGGTTTTTTTTGTTTTTTGTTTTTGCGAGGTATAATTTGTTGGAGCACCTCCAGCCTCAAAACAGTAAAATCCTTATATACGATAGGAAAGATGCTATATGGCTGGTTATATAGCATGCAAAAGGAATAAATTATTTATTCGGTTTCGGTGCAGGATATATATAACGCTACTGTAAGATATATGTAAATATGTTAACATTTTTCCATTCATGTACTTTTTACACATAATAACAGAAAATATTTAATCATCTTGAGGGGTCATACCATCTTGTGGTCCAGGATGTCGTCCCCAGTGCTCTGCCACAGGCACAGAGAAATGATGGACATTTCAAATATTTTGTGGGATCACAATTTCTGATCTCCTCAGACATCTCTCTTCTCTCTCTGGTTCTATAGCTAACCTCTCTGGAAGCGGCCGGAAGAGGAAATCGACCCCGATTTAAATTGAAAATAGCAAGAATGGTAAAAAGAAAGCCAAGGAAAATGTCCAAATAGATACAAGCTGAATGCCATGGTTTTGAGAGACAATGGGCTCCATGGAAGAAATTGAGAGCGAAATCAGCTGGAAGACCCGTAAGATCCTCAAATATGGCACTACAAGGGTCAGCACACCGTCCAACTACTGACCCTATCCATGCCTTCCAGAACAGAGAGACACAAAATTGTAGTTACATATAAACGACCCCCAACTCACACTGTGATCGAGATGGGTCAGACCTAGTCCCATAGGACCCGGCTGGCCACCTGATGTAAGTATGGGTGTGGCGGGCAGGGCGAGAGCAGTAAAGGGGTAGATGTGTTGCACTTAGAGCGGGGTATGGAGCTGCCAAAAGAGGCGGTGGGATAGACTGAAGTGACTCTTTACTGGTGTGTTTAAAAACCTTGATCTCAAAGAACCTACAATAGAATCTCTTACATTAAAGACTTCTGGTCATCCACTTTACTGCCAAAAGAAAATGGTGGATACCTTCCATGATTTTAACATCAAACTATATGATCCTCATGAGACTACTCCCCAACGATTGGCTTTGCGTGCTTCCCAAATGGTGGAGGGAAAGATGTCTGGGTATATCTTATGTTATCTATATGTTATGTTCTTTAAACTCCGTGTTCGCTTTGTCAAGCTCCTGTTTTACAGGCTCCTGGTTACTGTCGATATCATCCACTTGTTCTGAGTCCGTACAGGACCCCTAGGATGCAAGCTCTGTCTTTAGGTCCTGCATTACTGCTCGCATTTAAGATTGGATGGGGGACTTAATCAAGTCTATCAGTTCATTGATGGAACAGATGGTTCCAGAGGGAATGAGGCCCTCCCATTCTGAGGTGAACCAACAGTCTGTTGTTGACAGATATGAAATGTTGGCATTGAACATGCTTATATCGAATGTCGACGGAGGGTTAGTTTTAGGCTGTGGCACCAGAGAGTTGGGTTATGGGAGAAGAGGGTTGGGTTTAGGGCATAGGGGGAGGGTTAGGGCTTTATGTTGGTGAAACTCACCACTGAAGGAATAGTGGAAATCACCGCCAGCTAACCGCTAGACCCTGAAAACACAGCTGGAGTCACCGAACTTTCAAGTCAGGTAAGTCACCATTGGACCACCAAGAACATTTTGTGGAAATTCTAATCATGTTGAAATTTGATCAGTGTCAACATGATGAATGTAAAAGTGTTCAGTGTCGATATGCTGCATGTCAACATTCTCATGTCAACTTTATTGGGGAGATGTAATAGGATTCAGTATGATATCGTGGTTGTTGGTACCGACACCGGCATCCCGACATCAAAGATCCCGTCATCGGAGGGGGTAAGTATTTTTAGGGCTAACCCTTGGGAGGTGGCAGCTAGGGCTAACCCCTCCCCCGCAGTGCCTAATCCTAACCCCCTTTAGTGGCTAACCCTAACCACTACCCACCCCCACTTCCGTGCACTAACCCTAAAAGTTACCCCGATACTTTTGGATGGTGGCTGTCGGTTTTCCAACATCGCTCTCCCAAGTGCTGTCGGGTTGCATCCCATGTACTAAGCCTTGGAGAGTGATAAAGTGGAGAGAGCTAAATTAGCAGCCAATTAGCTCTTGTCACGTTACAGGCTGTGTTTAAAAAGAAAATAAAGACAGGACTGGTCACTACTTTATCTCTCCAAGGCTTAGTACATCTGCCCCCAAGAAAATATACAAAATATACTGAACCCCCGTTAGTAAAATCACTTGTGGAAGGCGTCAGAGTCACAAATTCCAAGGTGATGAAAATGTTTATCACCAGGCCATTGCATTATATAGATTACTCAGGAAGGTAGATGTGAGCCATGAAGCTTGGCTAGTACAATAAAATAAACAAGTCTAATTTATCTCTGCCTGTTGTAATTATTTGTGTGTAGTGAGGCACTTCAAGAAAAGAAGCCTGGAAAACTTAAATAATGTGGGATTGCTGAAGTGTGTCCTGGTTTCCGATTTTTTAATCGTATTAGCATGTGCTTCCAAAGATATTTCCAACTGACTTCTCAGGAGCTCAAATTAGTCCTATTTAAATATTACACAAGGTTAGAATTTCCTTCGGTGCTGTATCTATCTTCCCTTCATTTTATCTTTGCCACACTGTGCTGACTTTATGTATTTTATATGCAAATGCCTGGAAAACTTGCACCCATCCAGATTTCTTTAAGGTCATACACTTGTGTCTGCAATGTGTTTCCAGCTCAGCTTCATTTGTTTTGGTTTTTGATTGAAATTTGTCTGCCAGCATTTAGTAGAACATTGAGTATTCATTCCTGCAGAAATGAGTATAGGTTACGGTCCTTCAAAATCATTTATAATCATAATTTCCTTTTTGTGTTTAGGAACAGCTTAATGCTTATAAATGTTTTGTCTAAGGATATTGCTATAAACCAGACTGAATATTACAAATAGAGGATGGAAATGCAGAGCCATCGTAGGCACGTAACACTTTTATATTGTTATTTTTTAGTCTAATTAAAATGTAATTTTATTTTCCCATTAACATAATTTGTTCCTGCAATTGTAATTAACATAATAGATTTTCGTGACAAACATTATTGCCGGGTGCCAGTCTGGATATGAAGGGTAATATATAGTAGATATGAGGATATTATGATCCCTGATTAGTTCTGGTAATCAAAGACAGTGTCACTACATGGGGATGTAGTTAATCCTCGGTCAGGCGCAGCTGGCCTGACAGGCGCCGCAAAGCTTTTCTCGCTCCCCTCTTCACCCTAAGGGGGCGCAGGGGCCTGTCCCTCCTAGTACCTTCCTATCTCTAGGTGCTGTTCGAAAGCCCGCTAGTCCATTTTCCCGCTGCCTGCATGGAGTGCAGTAGTGTCCCTCCTGGACTCTCAGGCACACTGCGCCCAAACTCCTCCGGCTTTTGAAGGGTCGTTTTTCCTTTTATTTTCATCTATTAATTGTTTATTTTGCTTTGAAAATTACAAAGGTTGTGGATATTTTGTGGAAATATATAGGTTTTTCCAGGGTAGCCCCTCAGGCAACTGCGCCCAAACTTATACTCATGTTCGTGTTTTCTGTTTTCTGTTTCAGATTTTCTGCTGAAATGTCCCATAAAACCTACGATTTCTTTCTGTGTACGTACTAATGAAGGTCACTGATCACTTTAAGAGCATTAGAATTGAGTTAATTAGGTGCTAATGATGATTCTCTAACAGGCGCCTGTGCGCCTGAACCTGGGAATCCCAGAGGTGCGCCTGATGGAGGGTTAATATACCGCAGGGGTTCTCAAACTCGGTCCTCTGGACCCCACACAGTGCATGTTTTGCAGGTCTCCTCACAGAATCGCAAGTGAAATAATTAGCTCCACCTGTGGACCTTTTAAAATGTGTCAGTGAGTAATTAATACACCTGTGCACCTGCTAGGTTACCTGCAAAACATGCACTGTGTGGGCTCCCGAGGACCGAGTTTGAGAACCTCTGATATACCGGCTATCGGTCCTCTTATACCGCTGATGCCAGGTATCTTATATATTTTCACAGCCTGCTGTGGCGTTCATAGAGCTTATTTATGCTTCTTTGACCATGTTGCCTACTGAACAATTATAACAGACACTACTTCTGCACATGTTTTTAAAGTGGCAGCATGTTTGTAATGGGTGTGGATCATAGGGTCGACAGTCATTAGGTCGACCACTATTGGTCGACAGTGACTAGGTCTACACCTGAAATAGGTTGACACAGTCATAAGGTCGGGATGGAAAAAGGTCAACATGAGGTTTTTAAAAAAAAAAAATTGGTGTTTTCTTCGTAAAGTGATGGGGAACCCCAATTAATACACCGTGTCCCATCACACGGCTCGATTCGCTCGCCATGCTTCGGGCAAGATGCCTCGCTCCACTACCGCTGCACAGGGCACAGGTTACTATTCCCAATCGTAGTCCACGTGGATCGTAAAGTATGTAAAAGTTTAAAAAATAAAAAGTGAAAAACCTGTCGACCTATAATGTAGATCATGTCGACCAATAGTGGTCGACCTAATGAGTGTCGACCTAACGACCGGATACCGTTTATAATGTATACAATTTCTATGATGTTTGGACATTTTATATATCCAATTAGGCAACAAATTGTTATTTTAGAAGGATATTGATGTTTCTCGCTTTTGTGTCAATATATCCAATACGTTTTAACTTATTCCTCTCTAATAGGCCCTACACACTGGCCGATATCAGTCAAAGATATGAACGATCTCGTTCATAAATGAACTAGATACCGTTCATATCTTTGAGTGTGGAGGCTCCAGCGATTAACTATGCGCGGCCCCGTGCTCGTTCATCGCTGGTCCCCCGTCGGCTGTACATGCAGGCCAATATGGACGATCTCGTCCATATTTGCCTGCACTTCAGTGCAGCCGGGTGACGGGGGGAGTGAAGAAACTTCACTTTCCCCGTCACTGCCCCTCCGCCGCCGGGTCACCCGTCGGCCGTATCCGCTGTCGGTCAGCTCGGCGGCGGATCGGCCAATGTGTAGGGCCCATAAGAGGTTTTTTTATGCATTATTGCAATTTGTTTGATACATTTATGGATATTGACAGCTTCTGGGTAGTCAGTGGTTTATATATTAGGTGTTATTGCAAGCACAGACACATACACTATTTTCAGTCTTTGTGCAGTCAGCTGGGCTCCCTTTGTTGTCAGCTGCTGCAAATAACACTGGCCAGCATCTATTTATAAGCGCACCTGGTATTTTGTTCTTTGTAATCCTAGTAGGACCCTGATAACAAAATGAAAAAGTCTATGCCTGAAAAAGAAAGCATGTGTGGACTATAGTTTTATTGTCAATTTGACATTTACAATACATAGATACAATTCATTCTTTGTGTCCTATTTAATTTTTTGTAAATCTTGTTTATAGCACATGTATTAAAATTAGATATAGGGGCACCTATACTAAACGTTTTATCTAATAGCAGTTACAGTCATTACAAATGTACAGCTGTGTCCTGAAATCACGCTACATAGCCCCATTTTATATGCCAGGGACTTTTTAACTTAGCTCTGTCATGCAACCTTAAATTAAAATATGTATCTTAATGCATACAGCCTAACATGACCATTCCAGGAGGGAATAATGCTGGGCATACACTATACAATTATCTGGCAAATTATCTGCCATTATCTGGCTGGTTGGAAAGAAAATCTGGTAATGGATGAGAACAAATGACCACTTGCTCCCAAACACTGGAAAACCAGACAAATACTGTTGTTCATACAAATTGGTTAAATCTGTGATTTTACCAATTTCTGCAGCGGGGTACACTGTGTTCCACAGGGAATACATTGGGGTGTAGCGTTGGATCTTGATCCAGAGGCACCAACAGGCTAAAGCTTTGACTGTTCCCAGGATGCATTGCATGGCCTTCTCTATACCCGCCTCCTGACACTGGAGGTCTGTTTGTAAGTTGGTGCCTGTGCATCAGAGCAGGTCACTTAACGGGGGGGCTAGGCAGCCCTGAAATGAGCTTTTAGAAGACTTCAAGGGCTGCAGCACTTTTTATGTCATTGTGACATACTGTGCTGCGGCTCCATCACCTCCCCAGCAGCGCTGCATACTCCCGCTGGCCGAGTTCCCGGGTACTTGCGGCCGAGTTCCCAGGCACACCACCGCAGACACTCTTCTGGATCGTGTGGCTGCTTCATAGGGAGAAGGTAAGAGGGTCCCCCAGGCGGGTCCCGCCACTAAATCGCGATCCGGTCGCGGTCCCAGCCACTGGCGTGGACACTGTGTCAGTACAGAGACCCCACTATATCCACCAGGGCAGGGAGCACAGGTCGGATTGTGTAAAAAAACATTTTCATAACGCTCCACGGTACCCGGTGGTGAGGACCAGCATAGAGGATAAAGCGCTGACCTGTAGCTCCTCCCCCAGCCCCGGGCGCCATCTACTGCTGGTGTTCCTGCCGAGTTGCTTATCACTCTCCCTCACTCCCTGACTGAGATTTCGGCGCCATCTTCTCAAGTAGCTGCATCTGGTCTCCGGGACTGCAGGGCAAAGTCTCCTCTGTAAATCTGCCTGCCTCATCAGCGCTGTGATTTTACAGTCACTTAAGTATTCTACATGTCATTCTAAAGTCAGTGTTAGCTAAGAACAAGTGTCGCTCCACCAGAATATTTGCTACAAGTGTTCTGATATATATATCCAGTCTCTGGCTATGCATTGTTTTATATATATATATATATATATATATATATATATATATATATTTACTAGTCCAGTGCAGTTTTATTGTGTCTCTAAAATGATTTCTGCATTGTCATTGTGACTGTTTGTGCCTGCATCTGCTGTACACTTTCAGTGTATCACAGCTATAGCTATCACTGTATTCTGTACCCTGGGAGGCTAGGTGCGTCAGGGTCAAATATATAGTGCTGCGCAGTAGGGTGCATCAAACGCCCCATGAATTTTTAAAAGTAAGAAAAATTATTTGTCCCCATGCTACATTTTTTAAAATTGTTAAGGATATATTGCATACAAATTTTGAAGAATCTGAGATGATATTTATGTGGCCCACCATGCCCCTGAAGATTAAAGATTTCTATTTATTTTAAGTGCAATAACACTTGTTTTAACTTCTCTGTTACAAAAACTTAAAACACTTTAGTAGGTTAATGATAAAGTGATTTATTCATTGTTAACATCTAAACAAAGAGATATAAGCAGAATTAGTGACGGAACAGTGAACAACATGTTACAGTTGGCTTATTACAAAGTTGAAACTCTCTTATTGCTGGCCGCTGGGCTGACATAAGTTTGGTCTCTCTTTGCGATCATCTTCAACTACTTGGAGTACATTTTGATAGTGCTCTTCCTTCTTAACCGATGATAAGAAGTCTGAACTAAGCTTGACACCACGTTCAGCACAATCATTGACAACATTCAATGCTTGAATATTGGTTTGTGAATTCTGATAAGCATCAGATTCTTTCCATTCACCAATGTCTTTCGTAAGAAAATCACTGTTTAGCTGAAGAATGTTAAACATAAACCATGAATCTATTTCTGATGTGACAAATCTGAAAAAGAAATAATGATTTGATTAATGTTTTGTGATTTGGATGGGAACAGCTACGATAGGCCCATATGAGGCTTCATGCTGTTCCCTTTCTTTGTTATGTTCTTATGTTCTTAAATCAATGTAAGACACGCATTCATGGCACACATACAAAAGTTGGCTTCGTTTTGCTAAAGTAAGTTGTTTTGTATAATACAATACATGTGCTTTAGTACCAAGATACAGACAATTTTTGGGTGTGGAGGTGGACCACCTAAGTCAAATCGTACATCCAAAAGAATTTGCACAGTTGTTTCTATGCTAAAAAGGAACATTTTAAGAATAGGGACAGCAAGCATTCCGAAATGCCGGGGCGTTTGATGCACCCTACTGCGCAGTATATACTGTTAACTGTATTTTACTGCGCTCTTCAGTCACCTCATACCGCATTTATTATCTGTTTATGTTCTGTATTTACTGTCACATAAATAAGGAAGTGTTTTGCAGGTATTGTATTTGTCTGGCTATATTGTACTGTTACGCTCTATGGCTACATTCACTATAATGTCTTCCACAAAGGGTAGGAAACCCGTGGGCGCTCCTGCATCATACAGTGCTCGCGCCAAGGATTTGCCTGAGGGGGAAGTTTTAACTGATGGTTTGTGTACTGGGTGCCATACATCTCCAAGTCAGCCCACAGCCCCATAGCCAATCAGGAGCCACCTTGAGCAGTGTCCTCAAGTATGCCGAATACGCTTGTGACATGTCTTACGCCCCCTTTGGGACCTCCTGTGCCGTTGCAGCCACATATTGTCCCTGTAATTAATCTGCCCTGGGCGTACACTCTGTCTACCCAGATACAACAATTAAATCAATCTTTGGTTAGACAAAAGTCTACCCCATTTCCCTCTGGGGTCAAGGGGTCATCTAAGCGGGCCACTTCCTCCTCACAATCCACTAATATTTCAGATAATTCTTCTGATGAGGATGGGGAATATACTGATTTGTCAGACACTGATACAGTTTATTTTGACAAGGAGTCTACAACTCAGGTTGATGTTCCTGGCCTAGTGGAGGCTATTAAGCTGATTCTACAAATTGATGATGAGGTAGATCCCACTACTGCGTCTAAGAAACCTGATAAGTTCAAACGTCAGAAGGTTGTTAAAGTAGTCTTATCACATTCTGACCATTTAAAAGACATACGTCAGGAACCCTGGTCTTCTCCAGGAAAGAAATTCTCCTGGTCTTAAGAAGATGCTAGCTCGTTATCCTATCCCTGCGGAGCTGAGTAACAAGTGGGAAAATCAACCGCCGGTGGACTCTCATGTCACCCGTCTTGTGGTGTCATCTATTCTGCCTGTCACCACTGTCACCTCACTGAAGGAACCAACAGATAAGCGTGTGGAGGGATTCCTGAAGTCTATTTACTCCCTTACAGGTGCTGTTCATAGACCCAATATAGCAGCCTCTTGGGCCACAAAAGGAATTGAAGCATGGGTTCAGGCATTAGAGGAAGAGCTGTCTCAGGATATTTCTGACACTGCCAGACAATATCTGTCTCATATTACCACCGCCTCCCACTATATTCAGGAGGCGTCCTCTGAGGCAGGTGTAATGGCAGCCAAGGCGTCCACTACGTCTATACTGGCTCGCTGAATTATGTGTTTGAGGTCCTGGAAGATGGACCTGGACTCCAAAAAGACCTTGGACGTTCTCCCTTTTATGGGAGACATCCTATTTGGGGGAGGTCTGAATAAGATTGTGACGGACTTGGCGACTGCTAAGACTGCGTTTCTCCCAAGTACTAAACCTTCTGCACCGATGACAAAGAGTACCACTTTTCGTTCCTTTCGACCTCCCGGGAAAGCAAAGGGTCAGGCGTACCGGAGACATGCTCGTGCTTCCAAAACCACTATGCCCAAACCTAAACAATCCTGGGCTGCCCATCAGCCTGCTTCCAAACAAGACAAGCCTGCTGCATGATGGGGCGGGCCTCCCCCCTGGGGGATCCCAAGGTTGAAGGCTGGCTTCTGCAATTCGCCCAGGTCTGGTTAAGGACCACTTCAGAATCCTGGGTGCGGGAAGTTGTCTCTCACTGATACACTGTCTCTTTCAAGAGACGTCCCCTCGCCAGTTCTGCACGACGGTTATTCCTTCAGATCCGTTGAAAGCGCAAGCTCTTAACCTGGTTGTGCGATCCCTCCTGGATACAGGAGTGGGAGTGCCGGTACCTCTGTCCCAGAGAGGCAGGGATTACTATTCGACCCTGTTTCTAGTCCCAAAACCCACTGGGTCCTTCCAGCCTATACTCCACATCAAATCATTGAACAAATTTGTGAAAGTGTCCATATTCCGTATGGAAACTCTGCACTCTGTTGTACTGGCCATGTAACCCGAAGACTATATGGTATCCCTGGAAATACAGAATACTTACCTGCATATACCTATTGCCATATCACATCAGCAATATCTGTAGTTTGCTATTG
The DNA here is from genome assembly GCF_028390025.1 of Pseudophryne corroboree. NCBI lineage: Eukaryota > Metazoa > Chordata > Amphibia > Anura > Myobatrachidae > Pseudophryne > Pseudophryne corroboree. Next base: position 377,625,757 of record NC_086447.1, on the reverse strand, counting down.
GCAATCTACATTATCCATTCCAGGCTCTGCCATTTGAACTGGCCACGGCCCCTCAGATCTTCACCAAGGTCATGGCCGTGATGACGGCCCTTCTCCGTCGTCAGGGAATCAGGATCCTGCCGTATCTGGACGACTTGCTGATCCTGGCGACCTCCCAAGATCATCAGTCATCTGGAACTGACGGTCCAGTTCCTACAAGCCCACGGGTGGCTCAGCAACTGAAAAAATTCCTCGTTGGCCCCTGCTCGGAACATGGTGCACCTGGGGGCATTGCTGTACACACACAGTCAAAGACTGTTTCTGTCTCCAGAGAAAGTCCTGAAACTTCAGGACAGGATCAGATACTTCCTTTCTCGCCCAAGAGTGTCGATACACTCGGCGATGCAAGTACTAGGCCTCATGGTGTTGACTTTCGACATGGTAGAGTACACTTAATTTCATTCCTGCCCTCTGCAGAGGTTAATCCTTTCCAAGTGGGATGGCCTGCCTCATCGGATCAGGTCTCAAATGATCTCCTTGACTCCGGAGGTTTGTCTGTCATTGAGCTGGTGGCTACAGGACCAACAGTTGAGCAGGGGACGTCCCTTCTGGATCCCCAACTGGGTCCTACTGACTACAGACGCCTGTCTGAGGAGTTGGGTGCAGTGCTAGAGCAACACTCTCCAGGGTCAGTGGACCAAGGAGTAATCTCTCCTCCCGATAAACATTCTGGAATCGAGGGCAATGTTCAATGGTTTTACTCTTGCCCTGCCTCTGATACAGTACAGACCTGTTCAAGTACAATCCAACAACGCCACCACGGTGGCATACATAAATCATCAAGGCGGTACTCGAAGCCGCATGGCAATGCTGGAAGTATCAAAAATCCTTAGTTTGGTGGAACGCTGTTATGATTCCAGTACTTCTGACCAGAGGAGATCTTATGACAAAGGCCAAAGTACTGGAAGGGAATGCTGGTTACGGGAGCAGGAAAGCCTAGTAACCCCTGGCGCCCTAACTCCGTTGTCTCGCCCGTGTTATCAGAAATCCCCTGCGAGACTATGGTTGCTTGAGCCCATGGCAGCCGCGTTTGAAGGGCGGATTATGTCTGCCCAACTCCGATGCCCCCTCAGGTCTTAATGGGAGACAAAGGGAAATCCGAGACAGGGTGATAACAAGGGGCCCTCTGACTAAACAACCAGGCCAGGGGCTACAAGCTAACTAAACTTAAACCAGAAGTATGTGCGGACAAACCGCCAGGGAAAAGGACAACCAAAATCCACTAATCCGTTACTCCTACCCAGCACCGCTGGATACCAGAGTGGATTTGTGGGAGCGGAATCCTCCGCAAAAGCTCCGAGACTCAATATAACAAATAATAAATAGTAAGCGGTCAAGCCGCAACACACGGCTACGCCGCGACTCACGAACACCACAGGATGTTAAAGGTGCTCGGTCAGGACTCCAGGAACAGATGACAACTTCCGAGTACTGGACCACTGAGGACAGGAACGACCGGATAGAGCAGGACTGGAAACACTCTCTGCAACAGATACAGCAAACAGGAAGCTCAGGAACTAGCAGGAACCAAGCTCAGAACTCAAGCAGACTGAAAACCCAGAAATATCACCAGCATCTGCGAACTGCAATCAGCCAGCATATAACAGAGAGGCCTAATTAATAATCCAGTGCAGCTGGCCTATTGCAGGACTCCAAGCTGACAAGATGCAATTAGCAGCCAGATGAGGCTGAACACATGGGAACAAGCTGCAATTGCACAGACTCACCAGCGGCAGCAGACAAGAGTAATCTAAAACAGAGCAATGGGAAATCCTGGCATGCAAGACAACTAAATAAACATAAAATAGAAATGAACCACTACCTGTGGTTCATAACAGTATCCCCTCCTTAAGGGTGAGCTCCAAGCACCCCATGACACCCACGGGGAACATAAACAGAAGTATAACATAAAATACATAACAAAAATGCAAAACAGGAATGAGCCACAGCCGTGGCTCATAACAAACGCCATCTGCCACCAATATCGGCAGTGTTCATTCCCAGAGTCCTCAACTGGGAAGCGGATTTCCTCAGTCGTCAGGACGTACACGCCGGGGAGTGGAGTCTTCATCCGGAAGTCTTTCAACTTCTAGTGGACACGCTGGGTCTACCAGATGTAGACTTGATGGCGTCTCGACACAATCACAAGGTTCCGTTCTTCGGATCAAGGATGAGGGATCCTCAAGCAGCGTTCGTGGACGCACTGGCAATTCGATGGAACTTTCAGCTGCCATACGTCCAGTGTCACTCCTGCCCAGGGTACTACGGAAGTTCAAGCAAGAAAGGAGGAATACTACTTCTAGTCGCTCCAGTATGGGCCAGACTGCATTGGTTCTCAGACCTGCAGGGTCTATCGATAGAGCGTACTCTTCTACTTCCTCAACGCTCAGACCTCCTCGTTCAGGGCCCTTGTGTCTACCCAGACCTGGCCAGACTGGCTTTGACGGCGTGGTTCTTGACTCTTCAACAGGGTCTGGAATTCTTACTTCACCTAGTGTGCTGCTAAGAATTATGATGCATACAATTTCCGAACTTCCAGACTTTTGGCTTTCTGCAACAAGGCCTAGACTTAGGCCTTCATCTGGCCTCCCTCAAGGATCATATTTCTGCCTTGTCGGTGTGGTTTCAGAGGAAGATTGCGTCCATTCCTGACGTTCATACTTTCACTCAAGGTGTTTTACGGATACAGCCTCCCTTTGTCCCTCCTGTGGCTCCATGGGATCTGTCTGTTTTCTTGAATTCCCTACAAGAGTCTCCATTCGAACCTCTGAGTCTGTGGACCTTAAATATCTTACGCTTAAGGTTGTGTTTCTACTGGCTATTGCCTCTGCTAGGAGGGTGTCGGACTTAGGTGCTTTGTCCTGTCGTACACCCATTCTGATTTTTCACTGTGATTGGGCATTTCTTTGAACTCATCCCGGTTATCTACCTAAAGTGGTGTCATCTTTCCATCTTAACCAAGAGATTGTGGTTCCGGCTTTTGGGGGTCATTTCGAGTTGCTCGCTCGCTAGCTAATTTAGCAGCCGTGCAAACGCTATGCCACCGCCCACTGGGGGACTGTATTTTAGCTTAGCAGAAGTGCGAACGCATGTGCAGCCGAGCTCTGCAAAAACAGTTTGTGCAGTTTCTGAGTAGCTCTGAACCTACTCAGCGCTTGTGATCACTTCAGCCTATTCGCGTCCGGATTTGACGTCATACACCTGCCCAGCGAACGCACAGCCACGTCTGCATTTTTGCAAACACTCTCTGAAAACGGTTAGTTGACACCCAGAAACGCCCCCTTCCTGTCAATCTTCTTGCGGCCCCCAGTGCGACTGAAAACTTTGCTAGAACCTGTGCACAACCACAACGGGCTTTGTACCCGTACGTCGTGTGTGCGCATTGCGGAGCATACGCATGCGCAGACATGCCGATTTTTAGCCTGATCGCTGCGCTGTGAACAACGGCAGCTAGCGATCAACTTGTAATGACCCCCTTTATCTCTTCCAGGTTTGTCCTCCAAAGAGCGGTCTTTGGATGTGGTACGGGCTCTCCGTATTTACGTGGAGAGGACTGCCTCTCTCAGGAGGTCCGATACCCTTTTTGTACTTTTTGGTTTTCACAAACGTGGCTTGCCCGCGAATAAGCAAACTTTGGCCAGATGGATTAGAATGGTGATTGCACAAGTATATGCACAGGCTGGTCTTCCAGCTCCTGCTGCTATCAAAGCCCATTCTACTCGATCTGTTGGACCTTCTTGGGCGGCCTGCCGAGGCACGTCCGCTGAACAATTGTGCAAGGCGGCTGCGTGTTCCTCAGTGAACACGTTTATTAGGTTTTATGCCTTTGATACTTCCGCCTCCCAGGATTCTTCCTTTGGACGCTGGGTTCTTGTGCCCGCTAGTGCGTCCCCTCCTATTAGGAACTGCTTTAGGACATCCCGATGTATTCCCTGTGGAACACAAAGGAGATTTATGGTAGACTTACCATAGTTAAATCTCTTTCTGCGAGGTACACTGGGTTCCACAGGGCGCCCACCCTGACGCACTTAGCTTCTTTGGGTTTGTATGGCATTAGCCGCTGGTCCCTTCTCCTGTCGTGAGAATGTGGTTCTATGTGACTAACATCTGCCTTCTTTTACCTGCTACTGCATTGGACTGGTTAACGAAACTGAGCTCCAGTGTCCGGAGGCGGGGTTATAGAGGAGGCCATGCGATGCATCCATGCATCCTGGAAACAGTCAAAGCTTTAGCCTGTTAGTGCCTCTGGATCAAGATCCAACTCTACACCCCGATGTATTCCCTGTGGAACCCAGTGTACCTCGCAGACAGAGATTTAACTATGGTAAGTCTACCATAAATCTCCTTTTTTCTGAACAACAGGTTTTGTTGTTGGCATTTTCCAGTGTTTGGAAGCAAGTGGTCATTTGCTCCCATCCATTACCAGATTTTCTTTCCAACCAGCCAGATCTGGCAGATTATCTGACAGATAATTGTATAGTGTATACCCAGCATTAATGCTCTGTTCTAGGACTTCCTCTTCATTTATGATTGCCATCACCTTTTTGAACTAGTTAATGAATAAGAAAGGTGTTTCACCACAGGTGATGGCAATCCTTAATTAAGAGAGAAGTCCAGGAGCAGAGCATTTTGTACCTCCTAGAATATGTCCTGTTGGGAGGTATATTATGTGCTATACTAATCCTAAGTATTTATTACACTGTTACCAACATCATACCTTATTAGCGAAAGTACATAAACTGCCTATTTTAACCAGATTACACACTTCTTTCCACATTTTTCAACTTAATTCTCTAATAATGTACAAGTAGTTATTACTGTAATAAGTACTGTGTACATATGTGGCGTGAGTCACTCGTATACAGATTGCTTATACTGGGGGTACAATAATAGAATTAATCTTGCAGAGGGTACTGGGTGAAAACTGACTAACCGCTTGCTGTGCCTTCCCTGACATGTGGTGCACTGTGCCCTTGTGTATACATGATGGCTGCAGAGAGGAGCACTCGCGGGGGACATATAAACATAGCAAAGCCTCGGCATCCAGTGATCGTCCATATTTCCATACTTTTCATTTATGTATATCGGAATTTTAGTTTTATCATAGATATCTGTATACTATTGAAGCTAATTTCAATTTTATTATGGTAATTTTGTGCTGATCAAGAATATCAAAACTGGCCTCAAGCTTGGGTTGGCTATTGGTCATCCATGGTTTTCCACCGATGCTGCACCATCTCTGTTCTTTATAAAATGTTTTCAAAATCAGCATACAAAATATAGAGCAGGAGAATATAGTTGTTGTGCTGTGATAAATGAATTTCTCCCGTATGACATATTTACCTGTACTCATCAGAAATGGTGACACAGGTAAGGCTTGTTGGGACCTGTTTTTCGTCAGCAGCTTTAGCGCTCCACTTACTTATGCCTGATCAATATGTTCTGTAGTCATACATATTACAAAGGAACACCTTTCAGGACAGATGTGCACAGCCCCAGTGCTCGAGTACCATTAACAGCTCATGTTTTGTGGATTTGTTTAATCATGCACAGGTCCAGTACTGAGTGCCAAAGTGCTTACCTTAATTTTTTACCTTACGTTTCACATGCTGTACTCAGAGGCTGTAAACTAAAATCAAAGTAAACTCCTTGTTAATTCAACACGGATTGAATAGCAAAAAGTCGCGTCCATGGCACTTTTAAAGCCACATTAAACAATATCCGTCAAACTCACCGCTAATTAAATGTTTTTGCCATAGTAGGATGGAAAGTTGAACTGAATCGATGGGGACTTGTGAGTTGCGTAGGCCCAGAGAGGATCTAATGACTTTCATATTGTGAAATTACTTTTAGATGTTCCTACTACCAGCTGAAACTGAAATGTTATGCCACTTAAAGCATTCACATTATATGCCACACTATGCATGCTGCCAATTCATACTATATACCACAGTGTTACAATGTGCATGCCCCTAGTTTATTAGAACACACTGTGATCCCAATTCAAATTATAGGCCATCCACCCCATATTATTTTTCATTAACTTGCTGATCCACCCCTCTCCCACCCTGTCGATAAGAGCCCCTAACGGTGCTATTTTTGCCAACCTATAGTTACGGTCTTGCTCCCAGTGAAAAAAAAACTATAGCAATAGGGCTCCAATAACCTAGTTGTCCAGGGAGTTTGCGTTTATGTCCATGAACATTCGCTGATCCCATATCCTGTGTAGGATATTTCCACAAAATGTTACATAAAGCCCCAGATAATGCATACCTCCCAACATTACTGCTTCCATATGGAAATCCTACGTGCTACGGGCGGATAAATGGAGAATGAGGTTCAATATAGACAAATGTAAAGTTATGCACTTTGGGACTAAGAACAATTGGGCAGCATATAAACTTAATGGGGAAAATGTAGGGATAACAGTAGTTGAAAAAGATTTGTGGGTGCTCATCGATAATAGACTTGGGGATCTATTTACCAAGCCTCAGGTAGAGATAAAGAGGCCGGAGATAAAATACCAGCCAATCAGCTCCTTACTGCCATGTCACAGGCTGGGTTTTAAAAATTACAGTTAGGAGGTGATTGGCTGGTACTTTATCTCCGTCCACTTTATCTCCATCTGAGGCTTAGTAAATAGACCCCTTGTAGCAACAAAAGCAAATAAGGTGTTAGCATGCATAAAACGGGGAATAGAGACAAGGGATGAGAGTGTAATCCTGCCACTGTATAAATCATTGGTGCGGCCACACCTGGAATATTGTGTACAGTTCTGGGCACCTCACTATAAAAAGGATATCTTGGAAGTCGAAAGGGTTTAGAGGCGAGCCACCAAACTGGTTAAGGGGTTAGCGGTACTGAATTATGAAGAAAGACTGAAAAGGTTAGATTTGTTTACACTGGAAAAGAGGCGAATGAGAGGGGACATTAATAATATTTATAAATACACATACCTCCCAACTTGACGGTCTCCAGGATGGACTCCATGTTCTGCTTCTGGACTTTCCTCTTAATGTATGATTGCTGGCACCTGTGTTGAACAGGGTAGTGGATAAGAAAGGTGTTTCAGAATAGGTGATGGCAATCATACATTAAGATGGAAGTCCAGGAGCAGAGCATTCTGTCCCTCCTGGAGAGGGTCATGTTGGGAGGTATGAATACATAAAAGGACAATACAAGGATTTAGCAAAGATTTGTTTACATAGAACATGAGGACACCCCCTGAGGTTAGAGGAATAAAAATTTCATACACAACGGAGAAAAGGGTTCTCAGTAGGAGCAGTAAGGATTTGGAATTCTCTGCCAGAGAAGGTAGTAATGGTGGATTCAATCAAGTTTAAAAATGGATTAGATAGATTCCCAGCTGGAAAAAAAATCCAAGGATACAACATTTAATTAATATAAAATTATAATACAGGTTGAACTCGATTGACATCTGTCTTTTTTTTCAACCTCAACAACTATGTAACTATGCATGTGGCCAAACAGGGGGCAGAACCTCACAGCACCCCTATTTGCATCACTGTGGCGGCAGCCTTGCACACTCAGATGTTGGGCTGCCCCCAGGCTCTCCTTGCACTGAATAGATGCCATGCAAATTTATCACCGGCTGCTCACCCACTGCTCTGCAGCAGCGCTGTGTGCCCCTCTACTCCCCACCCATCCACTACGCTTAAGGGCCCCATACACTACCGTGACATGTCCGTCTGACATGTCGCGGGCGTTCTCCCCCGACAGCCTCCCGGGCTGGGGGCAGGATCGCCCAAGGTACATCGTATGCTGTCCTTTTACATACCATGTATCTTGGGCAATCCCAGCCATGCCTGCGGGGTCGGAACAGATTGAATGTACAGCACATTCAATCTGGAGGATCCGATGCTCACGGGAACGCGCATCGGATCGGAAACGCCTCCAAAATGCCCGATTTCATCCGATGAAATCGGGCATTATCGTCCTAGTGTATGGGGCCCTTTACACTGTGGCCTACCAGGAGGAATAGCGGGACAGCCCCAGAAAAATGGGACTGTACTGCTGAATGCGGGACAGTTAGGAGGTGTGTATAATAGGTTAAGGATATTGGCTATAAGTTGAAATCCTAGCATATATATTTGGTTTGCAAACCTTTTGTTATATTAGTTGTATTCCCTGCACAACTAAATAATGGGGAAAAATTATATAAGCAAGTTGCATGGAGTAGGTCTGTGTTGGAATATTTGGTAAATTATTGGAAGTCTAACCTAAAATACATTACAGTGTACAATGCATACTAGAGAGCTTTTAAAAATATCTATTCTTCTATAGGTGTTATACATGTATCAGTCGTAAAACCCCATTAGGGTGCCAGGCTATCAGCTTTCAAAATGTATAAATGGTTATTCAAAGACATTTCCAGAAACTAACGTGTAATAGCTGCTTTTGTTTCATTAGCGCACCCAGTGGAGAAACGTAGAAGACGCAGACGGAAGAGGAAAGTGAATGTTATGACTCAGTGTACCTCTGATGTTGCCAACAGTTTGCAGCAATCAAAGCATCAGCCCCAGTCATTTGAACGTGTGGCTATCAATAAAAACAAAAGAAGGAAATTGCAGCGAAAGAGACAGAAAGAAAGGCTGAAGGCTGCAGGCCTATGGACGAAAGCTAAAGCTGGAGCAGGCCAAGCGCAAACTGATGAAGTTAAGCATTGTGATGAACAGACAGAGGAAGAAATACAGAGCAAAACAAAGGACTTGCTAGATTTCCTTCAAGCAACTCAAGAGATTTATTTCACTGAGGGTATGCAATGTATTTACCTTTCCTTTTACATTTCTAAGCAGTTGTCTGCGGATAGGGACAGAAGTTATAGGAGACAATCCTATTACCCGCAAAGGGTGCGTTTAAACGACGGCAACGGCACCCTTCATGCTCTGGTTTAAGTCCGAACTCGCACAAAAGTGCTTGCAGCCCTATGGGGCAGCGAGCACTATTGTGCGAATTCGGGCCACCATAAAGTACGTCTGCTGCCGCGATGATTCGCACCCACGATTTCTTTGCGGCTAATAGGATCAACCCCATAGTCTGTTCTAAGCAAAGTGCAGTTAATGTAATACAGTACAGTAAGCCATTTACCAGATTTTATTTTTCGTCCACTAGGGGGTACAGGATTCATTATACTGGGTGTAGGTTGGATGCGGAGGTGTCCGGGCACCAATTGGTTAATTCTAATTACTCAGCATCCCTTGGGCCTCCCGTCCCCTATACCCCCCCCCCCCCTCCTTCCACCCAACTCCAAATCCAAACACCCCTCCAGGGCCCATCAGTTTTGGTTAGTAAGACCACGGTAGGAGCAAGGCATAGAAATGAAGGAAGACCAACATTCTAACAAAGTCACACACGCTTCAGTTAAGGACACACGTAACAACCAAGGAACAATGTTCCTGCAGATCAGGTGCGTCTGAGAGGGCGTCCTGTGTCCCCTATGGACTCAAAGAAAAGGCTTTAACAAGGTAAGATATAAATCCTGTTTTCTTTTTCATCAACTAGGAGGCACAGGATTCATTACACTGGGACGTCCTAAAGCTGTCTCCTCAAGGGTGGGAATGCTCCTGAACTACGCACAAAAAGTTACGCCAAAAGGCTGCAACATCCGACGCAAAGGTGTCAAACGCATAACATTTTAAAATGGTGTGGGCTGAAGACCAGGTGGCTGCTCTGCAGAGCTGTTCTGCTGAAGCCCCCTGCCAAACTGCCCAGGATGCTCCTACCGAGTGAGTAGAATGGGCCCTGATTCCTTCCGGAACAGGAAGTTCAGCAGCCCTGTAATCTTGACCATCTGGCTACCCTATACCCCACACCCCGCCAGGGCCCACCAGTTTTTTAGATTGGTGCCGGCAGGAGCACCATGAAGAGGAGCAGTGAGGCTCAAAGGATTATCAAGAGCAGTGGTATAGGTGTCGTTAGGACACCCGGAACGTGCTCCATCACCCGACGACGGCGGCGGCGACAGCACTGGTAAGTAGTCTGGTGACATCCGCCACAGGCCTCACGAGGAGGCGCACACAGCTCCCGGAGTCCCGCAAGCCGCAGGCCAGAACTGAGAGGTAAGAAGCGGCTTCCCTGGTCATACCAGGGGAGCCATAACAGCGGCGATCCACCCCAGCAGAGGAGACAGCGGAGTGTGGGGGCAGTGGGGCATCAGGTCACCTGTGCTTTTCCACTAGACCACCACGGACAGTGCGACAGACTCGGGCAAGTCCCGGGAGGTTAAGCACCCAAGGTGGGAAGGTTGTGGCCTGCGACCCCCTCCCCCATCCCTTAACTGTCTTGGAACAAAGGGTTAACTGCCAGACTCAGGTGTATTGCTACTCCTTTGGCTGGCCCCGCCCATAAAACACCAGGCGGCCAGTTTTCAAAGCATGTATGCTTTGGCTGGGGCACAGTGAAGGAGATTTGGGCCTTCTGTGAGCCCGTTCATGATTGTTTTCTCCGGCCTGCATTTCACAGGACAGTTGAGTGTTGAGTATTATTACCCACTATTGCTAAAAGCTGAGAGGTGTGTGTGTGTGTGTGTGTGTGTGTGTGTGTGTGTGTGTGTGTGTGTGTGTGTGTGTGTGTGTGTGTGTGTGTGTGTGTGTGTGTGTGTGTGTGTGTGTGTGTGTGTGGTTTACTTATATAGCTATAGCCACTTATACAACCATAGGAACAGCTGTGTTTTGGGTCTGTCTGTGTATGCACACTTTTTAGTGATACACATCTGTGATTACATATTTATATATATTTGCATATGTTTTTATAGGTTTTCCCACTTCTTAAAAGTTTGGAGACCTATTTCTCTTGCTTGACCCTGTATGTTTTTGTGCTATGTCTTCAAAGAAGGCTAGCAAGTGGACTCCTGTTTCAGTGCCACGCACATGCAGGGTTTGTGTTAATCTCATTCCCCCACAGGACCCGGGTCATGGCTCAGTTTATGGATTGTTTGTCTGCACCTCAGCCGTTAACCCCTAGATGGGAGAGTTCGCCGCCAGTGGATGCGCATGTGGCAAGATTAGTGAGATCTTTAGTGCTCCCTATTCTGGATGCTTCCTCACTGGAGGATCCTACTGATAGGATTACCTCAGGGGTACCAGGGGGTCGTAGCAGGGGGGGGGGGGGGGAGCGTTAATTAGTGTACTGAGTCCCTAATCTAGTTACTTAGTCTGCGACCCGGCTAAGCTTGGCATTAGTGATGAGGGCGCCGTGTGCTGGCTCCAGACTCTCTCTGTCTCTCCTTGGAAGGGCTCTTTGTGGGTTAATTGTGCATTTAACCTTTTTTCTGTGTGTGTGGGCTGTCACTATACAGCATGTCAAAAAGTGTGTTTCATGTAAGGCACAGTGTTCCTCTTCTTCAAGGGGTTCACTAGTATGTACTCAGTGTAGTGTCCCTTCCTAGGCTAGCGGGGCAGAACCAGCATGGCTGGACTCCATTCGGGAAATGATTCCTCCATTTCTACTAAGTTATTTTGAAATGAGAAGGAGACGCAATACTTAAGGCAGTCTGTGGATGAGTTGATGAAAAAGGACTAAGTACCCAAGCCAGCATCTCAGTCCCTCGCCATCTGTCCACAAAAACGTACTCTGGCCCATATCCTTCAGTCTGACTCGGATGATGAGGAGGGTGAGGTGGACTCAGAGGTGGGGGATGGTACTCTGTCACAGGGAATAGAGGCTCTCATAGAAGCTATCAGAAAAGTGAGGAATCTTATTTTAATACAAAGAAGAAATCCTCAGCCTCCTTTCCTGCTTCAAAGGAACTAAATACCCTGTTTGAAGAACTGTGGGTTAATCATGAGAAAAAGTTTCACATCCCTAAACGGTTGTTATCATCCTTCCCTTTCCCTCCTGACAATAGGAAGAAATGGGAAAATCCACTAATATTGAATGCATCGGTATCCAGGCTCTCATGAAAAATTGCATTGACTGTCCGGGTGCAGGCTCCCTAAAAGATGCGGCTGACTGCAAAATTGAGACTACACTCAAACCTTTGTATACAGCTGCTGGGGTGGCCCAAAGACCTACTATAGCGTGTGGGTGGATTACAAAAACCATTGCTAAATGGTCGGGTAATCTGATTACGGGGTTAAACACTTTACCTCAAGAGGAGGTTGTTTTGTTCCTACAACATATACAGGACTCTGCTAACTTTATGGTGGAAGCCATAAAAGAAATAGGCTTACTTAATGCACATACTATAGCTATGGCAGCGTCTGCACGCAGGGGTCTATGGCTACGCCAGTGGACTGCGGATGCGGACTCCAGGAAAGCTGTGGTGGGCTTACCATTCACAGGGGAGGCCTTATTTGGAGATGAACTTGACAAATGGATCTCCAAAGCTACAGCGGGTAAGTCTACATATCTTCCTTCTGCAGGTCCCCCAGCTAGGAAGGCCTACTCAGCACCCAATTTGCAGTCCTTTCGGACTGCCAAATTTAGGGGCAAGGCCAGAGGTTCTTCTACCGTCGCCAGAGGCGCTAGAGGTAAACCTCACAAACCAGCATCTGCCGGTTCACAGGAACAGACTCCGGATCTACTTCCTCCAAGCCTTCTGCATGAAGGTGGACAGCAATGCCTGGAAGATCGTCAGGTGTGAGCCTGGTTAAAATTCTTGAGTCACGTCTTGATGGGATCGTGCCTGGATCCCTGGGTCATAGCTCTTATATCCCAGGGCTAAAGACTGGAGTTCCAGGAGCTTCCACCTCACAGATTCTTCAAATCAGGCTTACCAGTTTCTCAAGTTGCAAGTATAACTTTACAGAACGCCATTCAAAAACTAGTACAGACACATGTCATGGTTCCAGTTCCACCTCAACTGCAAAACAAGGGGTACTATTCCAACTTGTTTGTAGTACCGAAAGCGGACGGTTTGGTAAGACCGATTCTGAACCTCAAGTCGTTGAACCCGTACTTACGAGTGTTCAAATTCAAGATGGAGTCTCCGAGAGCTGTGATTTCAGGTCTGAAGGAGGGGGAATTCCTAGTGTTTTTGGACACCAAGGATGCGTACCTTCACCTTCCAATCTGGCCGCCTCATCAGGCTTATCTACGGTTTGCACTGCAGGACTGTCACTACCAGTTCCAGGCCCTGCCATTTGGTCTCTCCACAGCACTGAGAGTGTTCAGAGATGATGTTTCTACTCCGCAAACAGGGAGTGAACATAATTCTGTACCTGGACGATCTTCTGATAAAGGCGCCATCTAGGGAGCGGTTATTGGACAGCATTGCCCTCTCAACCAGACTACTCTTGAATCACGGGTGGATTTTGAACCTTCCAAAATCTCACCTGGAACCAACACGGAGGCTTCCTTTCCTGGGAATGATTCTGCACACAGAGGGGTAATTCTGAGTTGATCGCAGCAGCAAGTTTGTTAGCAGTTGGGCAAAACCATGTGCACTGCAGGGGGGGCAGATATAACATTTGAGAGAGAGTTAGATTTGGGTGGGTTATATTGTTTCTGTGCAGGGTAAATATTGGCTGCTTTATTTTTGCACTGCAATTTAGATTTCAGTTTGAATATACCCCACCCAAATCTGACTCTCTCTGCACATGTTATATCTGCCCCACCTGCCGTGCACATGGTTTTGCCCAACTGCTAACAAATTTGCTGCTGCGATCAACTCAGAATTAGGCCCAGAGTCTCAGAAGGTGTTCCTTCCTTTGGAAAAGGCATTGGTAATCCAGTCGATGGTTCAGGCTGTCCTGAAGCCAACCCAGATATCGGTGCATCTGTGCATTCGCCTTCTGGGGAAAATGGTGGCCTCTTACGAGGCGCCTCAGTACAGAAGGTTTCATGCAAGACCCTTCTGCTTGATCTGTTGGACAAATGGTCCGGATCGCATCTTCACATGCACCAGAGAATCTGCCAAAAGCCAGGATCTCTCTTCTATGGTGGCTTCAGACTTCTCACCTAATCGATGGTCGACAGTTCAGGATTCAGAATTGGATTCTGCTAACCACAGACACAAGCCTCAGAGGTTGGGGAGCAGTCACCCAGGGGGTGCAGTTTCAGGGAAGATGGTCAAGTCAGGAAGTCGTCCTTCCAATCAACATCCTGGAACTCATGGCTATATACAATGCCCTTCTGCAGGCCTCATCTCTTCTTTAAGATCGGGCTATTCAGGTCCAGTTAGACAATGTGACGGCAGTGACAAACATAAACCGACAGGGCAGAACAAAAAGCAGAGCCACGATGTCAGAGGTGTCAAGAATTCTCCCAGCAGAAAAACACGCCGTGGCGTTGTTGGCGGTCTTTATTCCGGGAGTAGACAACTGGGAAGCAGACTTCCTCAGCAGACACGACCTGCACCCAGGGGGGTGGGGCCTTCATCCGGAGGTGATCAGGTGCTTGACACTTCGGTGGGGATATCCACAGATTGCCATTATGGCCTCTCATCTCAACAAGAAGCTCAAGCGATATTGTTCCAGGTCGAGAGACCCACAGGCAGTGGCAGTAGACGCTCTGATGACTCCATTGGTCTATCGCAGGCATTCCCATCCATGGTCCTCAAGGCACACTAACCGTGCAGGTTTTAGTGATATCCAGGCTTGAGCACAGGTGACTTAATTAGCACCTCGGTTATTTTGATTTATCCATCTGTGCTGCAGCCTGGATATCACTAAAATTTGCACTGTTAGTGTGCCTTGAGGACCGTGGTTGGGAATGCCTGGTCTATCAGATGGTGTACGTGTTTCCTCCACTTCCTCTGATCCCAAGAATTCAAAAAAGAATAAAAAGGGAAAAGGTTCAAGCACTACTCATTGCTCCGGACTGGCCAAGAAGGGCCTGGTACGCGGATCTTCTGGAGATGCTCCTCGAAGAACCGTGGTCTCTGCCTCTTCGCGAGGATCTTCTGCAACAGGGCCCGTTCGTCTATCAAGACTTACCGCGGCTACGTTTAACGGCATGGAAGTTGGAACGGCTGATTCTAGCCAGGAGAGGGATCCCTGACAAGGTCATTCCCGACTATGATCCAAGCCAGGAAGGGAGTAACGTTTAAACATTACCACCAGATTTGGAAGAAATGTGTCTCTTGGTGTGAGAGCAGAAAATATTCTGCAGTGGAATTTCATCTGGGACTTTTCCCACAGTCGGGTGTGGATGTGGGCCTACGTCTAGGCTCCATAAAAGTCCAGATTTCGGCCTTGTCTATTTTCTTTCAGAAACAATTGGCTTCTCCCAGAGGTGCAGACGTTCTTGAAAGGTGTTCTGCACATCCAACCTCCCTTTGTGCTTGCCTGAAAGATCGTCACACTGTTGGCCTTGGCTTCAGTAAGACGTGTGTCAAAACTGGGGGCGTTGTCTCACAAGAGCCCCTACTTAATTTTCCATAATGACAGAGCTGAACTTGGGAATACTGGGCGCCTGCCTGGTGCTTTGTTCTTCCTGCACTGTTACTTAATTAAGTAATGTTGTTGGTTCAGCTGTTGCTGTTACTAATTTCAAGTTTGGTTAGCATGGCTTTCCTCTTGTTTTGTGTGTGCTGGTTCGTAAGCTCACCACTACATCCTTTTATATCCTTCTCTCAAAGTATGTCCGACTCCTCGGGCACAGTTTCCTAGACTGAGTCTGGTAGGAGGTAAAGAGGGAGGAGCCAGCGCACACTATCAATTTCTTAAAGTGCCCACAGCTCCTAGTGGTCCCCTCTATACCCATGGTACTAAATGGATTCCCAGTATCCCCTACGGACTACAAAAAAAGGATTTACCGGTAGGTAATTAAAATCCTATTTTATCCCTCTCACCAACGATTCCTCAGGTTTGCAATTCAGGAGGATCATTATCAGTTTCAGGCGTTACCTTTTGGTTTGTCAACAGCACCAAGAGTATTCACGAAGGTCATGGCGCTCATGACAGCGCATCTCAGATGCAGGGGGGTCAGAATACTTCCTTACTTGGATGACCTTCTCATCATGGCTCAGTTGAGGGAGACTTTGGAGCAACATGTACGGGTGACTGTCAACCTTTTACAATCACACAGCTGGAAGATAAATTGGCGAAAAATCGTCACTTCAGCCTACTCAAGAGTTGCTTCCTTTAGGTGCGTGTCTGGACACGCGATTACAGACGGTTTTTCTTCTGCAAGACAAGATCCTCGATCTACAAGCCAGGATTCGAGTATTCTTGAAGCACCACAGGGTCTCCATCCATGCTTGGAGATTCGCATATCAGATTTTCTATTTGTTTTGTATGACTATCGAAAGAGGGGATGGCCAGCCTCTAAGCAGACTTTAGCCAGATGGCTTTGTTTGACCATTGGTCAGGCTTACAGGGCTGCTGAGCTTCCTGTTCCAGAAGGAATCAGGGCCCATTCTACTCGATCAGTAGGAGCATCTTGGGCAGCTCGGTATGGGGCTTCAGCAGAGCAGCTCTGCAGAGCAGCCATGTGGTCTTCAGCCCACACCTTTTTGAATTGTATGTGTTTGACACCTTTGCGTCAAATGACACAGCCTTTGGCATAAGGTTTTGAGCGCTGTCCAGGAGTGTACCCACCCTTGGGGGGACAGCTTTAGGATGTCCCAGTGTAATAAATCCTGTGCCCCCTAGTGGACGAAAAAGAAAACAGGATTTATGGTCTTACCTTGTTAAATCCTTTTCTTTGAGTCCATAGGGGACACAGGACGCCCTTCCAGACGCACCTGATCTGCAGGAATATTGTTCCTGGGTTGTTAAGTGTGTCCTTACTGAAGTATGTGTGACTCTGTTAGAGTGTTGGTCTTCCTTCATTTCTATGCCTTGCTCCCGCCATGGGCTTGTTATCCAAAACTGGCAGGCCCTTGCAGGAAGGGTATAGGGGATGGGGGGCCAGAGGACTGCTGGGTAATTAAAATTAACCAATTGGTGCCTGGACGCCTCCGCATCCAACCTGTACCTAGTGTAATGAATCGTGTGCCCCCTATGGACTCAAAGAGACTATAGGTAAGACTATAGGTAACAAGGTAAGACTATAACTCCTGTTTTCTCTCTGGTGCGATGATTTAGTGCTCAGATCCGCAGACACACACACACACAGCAGACTAGGCAGGAAAATCTGCTGCCACTGGGCCTATGCAGCAGCTGCATTTCGCCCTATATACTGCATGTAGTGCCCCACCCCTCACCCCCCCCTTCACACACACACACACACACACACACACACACACACACACACACACACACACACTTCTCTATGACACCTCTGTCCTTAGTTAACTGGATGGGTCCTTGTTGGAGTTGCAGTTCCAAACATTTGTTCTAGCCATTCCTACTACAACAGTTTGCTGTGATGAGTTCCAATTTCAATCTCCTTTTCAGCAAGTACATATAATACTTTGTTGGGTTTAAATCAGGAGACTGTATTAGCCAGACCAAAAGTGGCCACACATTGGGTCTGATTCTGAGCTGGAAGCAAAGTGGCAGCCTGAGTTCCCACACCATGCTAATGTGAGTTTCCATAGGGCTAATGCTAAGATCCATGCGCCTCAAGCAGGAAGCAACTGTTTTTCCTTCCTCAGCTGCAACTGTCATCATTAGTGTTGTGCCTTGTGCCAGTCCCATGCTAGGTGTATGAGATCCATCTGATATAGGCTTCCCTTCTCTGTACACATGACACAGAACTGCAGCTACACACCCATGACAGGCCTAAAAAGACAGAAACAGGTCTGTGCGATCGATGTGTCGCTGCTCAGTTCCTATCTTGAAATGCCCATTTCACGCAAAGTTCCATCGGCCACTGCAAAAATTCACTTTTGCGCAAGATCTGTATGCTAAATCTCGCCATTTGTGTGAAAGAAGAGATACGTCCAAGTCAAAGCCATAATAGCTACTTTCAAAAGTTTGTTTGGCCAAATCAGAGAAAGTGACTTGTAGTTGCTGCATGTGTGGTCTGTTCACCGAAAATGGCTTATAACAGATATTGATGCTAGTTGTTTTCAGACAGAGTAACAGTCTATCAGTGACTGCACTTGTTATTTGTGTGTGTGTGAGTGATGATCATCCAAATTCATTAGTAGGGCCACATGCGATCAAACCAAATTGGACGTGGATCTGTATGTTTCTGATCAGAGTGTGTGATTATCTGCAGTTTTATTTGTTAGTATTGCTAATGAGGTCAAGCACTATTAGCAGAGCATGCTGGGAGTTGTAACTAAGCAGCTGGAAACAGTCTACGGATCACTCTGCAGGCTTTGTAGCTGAGCTGGATAATGTGGTTGTCCAGCTGTTGCCTGTAGTTTCACAGCCACAGATTCTGTAGGACTGTTCTGTAACCTGAAATGTATCATTAAACCTAGCCAGGTATATTTAGGGTCTGGGGATGATTTCATACAATATATTTCATACACTATATTCAGATGTTTTTTGTAGAATGACTGGGATTACTTTTGTTTTGTATCATTGTTTAATCCTATCCTTCTAGACTTTTTTATGCTTAGTTTGTACCTGGTTTATTTAGTATTTTATTAGAATGTTGTCTACACCTTCTTCAGGCAAATCTACATGTGCAGAGTCTGTTTTTTCCCCTGAGCTGATTGAGGAGATTCTGGACCAGATCAAGAATGGCACAACTCCTCTCTCTGACCTCCAGAGCTTGCATCATCTCAAGAGACTTCTTCTCCTACAGGATATTGAAAGATTAAAATATGCATTGCACAGCTTCAAAGAACATTCCTCTATGCCTCTCGGTATGTACGTTCTAACTATTTTATTCAAGACTACCACTGAATTACTTTCTGCTTATCAGCTAAAGCCAGAAGTGCACTCCTTAGAAGACTTGGAATAAAGAAAGAAGGAAAGTAAATAATAATAAATATATATATATATATATATATATATATATTCTCTAACGTCCTAGTGGATGCTGGGGACTCCGTAAGGACCATGGGGAATAGACGGGCTTCGCAGGAGACATGGGCACTTTAAGAAAGAATTTAGATTCTGGTGTGCTCTGGCTCCTCCCTCTATGCCCCTCCTCCAGACCTCAGTTTGAATCTGTGCCCAGACGAGCTGGGTGCTTTTCAGTGAGCTCTCCTGAGTTCGCTGAGAGAAAGTATTTTGTTAGGTTTTTTATTTTCAGGGAGCTCTGCTGGCAACAGACTCCCTGCATCGTGGGACAGAGGGGAGAGAAGCAGCCCTACTCTCTGAAGCTAGGTCCTGCTTCTTAGGCTACTGGACACCATTAGCTCCAGAGGGATCGTACGCAGGATCTCACCCTCGCCGTCCGATCCCAGAGCCGCGCCGCCGCCCCCCTCGCAGAGCCGGAAGACAGAAGCCGGGTGAGTATGAGAGGCAAGAAGACTTCAAATCGGCGGCAGAAGACTCCGTTCTTCACTGCAGCTGTGCGCCATTGCTTCCACACACCTCACATACTCCGTTCACTGTAAGGGTGCAGGGGGGGGGGGGCGCCCTGGGCAGCATTTGGATCCTCTTTTTGGCAAAAGTAAACATATATACAGTTGGGCGCTGTATATTTGTATGAGCCCCCACCAAGAAAATACATATTTAAGCGGGACAGAAGCCCGCCGTCGAGGGGGCGGGGCTTCTTCTTCAGCACTCACCAGCGCCATTTTTTCTCCACAGCTCCGCTGAGAGGAAGCTTCCCAGGCTCTCCCCTGCAGATTCACGGTAGAAGAGGGTAAAAAGAAAGGGGGGGCACATAAATTAGGCGCAAAAACACAATATAACAGCAGCTACTAGGTTAACATTAAGTTACTGTGTTATTCCTGGGTTATAGCGCTGGGGTGTGTGCTGGCATACTCTCTCCCTGTCTCTCCAAAGGGCCTTGTGGGGGAACTGTCTTCAAAAAGGGCATTCCCTGTGTGTGTGGTGTGTCGGTACGCTTGTGTCGACATGTCTGATGAGGAAGGCTATGTGGAAGCAGAGCGGGAGCAAGTGAATGTGGTGTCTCCGCCGACGGCGCTGACACCTGATTGGATAGATATGTGGAAGGTTTTAAATGATAATGTTAATTCCTTGCATAAGAGGTTAGATAAAGCTAAAGCCTCAGGACAGTCAGGGTCCCAACCCGTGCCTGATCCTATGTCGCAGAGGCCGTCAGGGTCTCAGAAGCGCCCACTATCCCAAATTGTTGACACAGATACCGACATGGATTCTGACTCCAGTGTCGATGACGATGATGCAAAGTTACAGCCAAAATTGGCTAAATCACTCCGATATATGATTATAGCAATTAAGGATGTGTTGCACATCACAGAGGAAACCCCTGTCCCTGACACAAGGGTTTATATGTATAAGGGAAAGAAACCTGAGGTAACTTTTCCCCCCTCACACGAAGTGAATGAGTTATGTGAAAAAGCTTGGGAATCTCCAGATAAAAAGATGCAGATTTCCAAACGGATTCTTATGGCGTATCCTTTCCCGCCAACGGACAGGTTACGATGGGAATCCTCCCCTAGGGTGGACAAAGCTTTAACACGCTTATCCAAAAAGGTAGCCCTGCCGTCACAGGATACGGCTACCCTCAAGGATGCTGCTGATCGCAAACAGGAGGGTACCCTGAAGTCCATTTTTATACACATTCAGGTACCTTGCTCAGACCGGCAATCGCGTCGGCCTGGGTCTGTAGTGCAGTAGCGGCATTGGACTGATACCTTATCAGAGGAGTTGGATACCCTAGATAGGGATACTGTTTTATTGACCCTGGGGCATATTAAAGACGCTGTCCTTTATATGAGAGATGCTCAAAGAGACATTAGTCTACTGGGTTCTAGAATAAATGCTATGTCAATTTCTGCCAGAAGGGTCCTGTGGACTCGGCAATGGACAGGTGATGCCGACTCAAAAAGGCATATGGAGGTTTTACCTTACAAGGGTGAGGAATTGTTTGGGGAGGGTCTCTCGGACCTGGTCTCCACAGCTACTGCTGGAAAGTCAAATTTTTTGCCATATGTTTCCTCACAGCCTAAGAGAGCACCGTATTATCAAATGCAGTCCTTTCGATCACAGAAAAACAAGAAAGTCCGAGGTGCGTCCTTTCTTGCCAGAGGCAGGGGCAGAGGAAAGAAGCTGCACAACACAGCTAGTTCCCAGGAACAGAAGTCCTCCCCAGCCTCTACAAAATCCACCGCATGACGCTGGGGCTCCACAGGCGGAGCTAGGCCCGTCTTCGAAATTTCAGCCACAAGTGGGTTCACTCCCAGTTGGATGCCTGGGCAATAGATATTGTGTCTCAGGGATACAAGCTGGAATTCGAGGAGATGCCCCCTCACCGATACCTCAAATCGGCCCTGCCAGCTTCCCCCCCGAGAGGGAAATAGTGTTAACTGCAATTCAGAAATTGTATCTTCAGCAGGTGGTGGTCAAGGTTCCCCTCCTTCAGCAGGGAAGGGGTTATTATTCAACCATGTGTGTAGTCCCGAAACCGGACGGTTCGGACAGACCCATATTGAATTTAAAATCCCTGAACATATACCTGAAAAGGTTCAAGTTCAAGATGGAATCGCTGAGAGCGGTCATCGCAAGCCTGGAAGGGGGGGATTTTATGGTGTCTCTGGACATAGAGGATGCATACCTTCATGTCCCCATTTATCCACCTCATCAGGCGTACCTCAGATTTGTGGTACAGGATTGTCATTACCAATTTCAGACGTTGCCGTTTGGTCTCTCCACGGCACCGAGAATATTTACCAAGGTACTGGTGGAAATGATGGTACTCCTGCGGAAGCAAGGAGTCACAATTATCCCATACTTGGACGATCTCCTCATAAAAGCGAGATCAAGAGAGCAGTTGCTGATCAGTGTAGCACTTTCTCTGGAAGTGTTACGGCAACACGGCTGGATTCTAAATATTCCAAAGTCGCAGTTGGTTCCTACGACTCGTCTGCCTTTCCTGGGCATGATTCTAGACACAGACCAGAAAAGGGTTTATCTCCCGATGGAGAAAGCTCAGGAACTCATGACACTAGTCAGGAACCTATTAAAACCAAAACAGGTGTTAGTGCATCACTGCACTCGTGTCCTGGGAAAGATGGTGGCATCATACGAGGCCATTCCCTTCGGCAGGTTCCATGCGAGGACCTTTCAATGGGACTTACTGGACAAGTGGTCCAGATCACACCTTCAGATGCATCGGTTAATCACCGTATCCCCCAGGGCCAGGGTGTCACTCCTGTGGTGGCTGCAGAGCGCTCACCTTCTCGAGGGCCGCAGATTCGGCATTCAGGACTGGGTCCTGGTGACCACGGACGCAAGCCTCCGAGGTTGGGGTGCAGTCACACAGGGAAGAAATTTCCAAGGTCTGTGGTCAAGTCAAGAGACTTGCCTTCACATCAACATCCTGGAACTAAGGGCCATATACAACGCCCTACGTCAAGCGGAGACCCTGCTTCGCGACCAACCGGTTCTGATTCAGTCAGACAACATCACCGCAGTGGCTCATGTAAACAGCCAAGGCGGCACAAGGAGCAGAGTGGCGATGGCGGAAGCCACCAGAATTCTTCGCTGGGCGGAGAATCGCCTAAGCGCACTGTCAGCAGTGTTCATCCCGGGAGTGGACAACTGGGAAGCAGACTTCCTCAGCAGACACGACTTCCACCCGGGAGAGTGGGGACTTCATCAGGAAGTCTTCGCGCAGATTACAAGTCGGTGGGAACTGCCACAGGTGGACATGATGGCATCCCGCCTCAACAAAAAGCTACAGAGGTATTGCGCCAGGTCAAGAGACCCTCAGGCGATAGCTGTAGACGCCCTGGTGACACCGTGGGTGTTCCAGTCGGTCTGTGTATTTCCTCCTCTTCCTCTCACACCCAAGGTGCTGAGGATAATAAGAAAAAGAGGAGTGAGAACAATACTCATTGTTCCAGATTGGCCACGAAGGACTTGGTATCCAGATCTGCAAGAAATGCTCACAGAGGACCCGTGGCCTCTTCCTCTAAGACAGGACTTGTTGCAACAGGGGCCCTGTCTGTTCCAAGACTTACCGCGGCTGCGTTTGACGGCATGGCGGTTGAACGCCGGATCCTAGCAGAGAAAGGCATTCCGGATGAGGTCATTCCTACGCTGATAAAGGCTAGGAAGGACGTGACAGCTCAACATTATCACCGTATATGGCGAAAATATGTTGCTTGGTGTGAGGCCAGGAATGCTCCTACGGAGGAGTTCCAGCTGGGCCGTTTCCTTCACTTTCTACAGTCCGGAGTGAATTTGGGCCTAAAATTGGGTTCCATTAAGGTCCAGATTTCGGCCCTATCCATTTTCTTTCAAAAGGAGTTGGCTTCTCTACCTGAAGTTCAGACGTTTGTAAAGGGAATGCTGCATATTCAGCCCCCTTTTGTGCCTCCAGTGGCACCTTGGGATCTTAATGTGGTGTTGAGTTTCCTGAAATCCCACTGGTTTGAACCACTCAAAACGGTGGAGTTGAAATATCTCACGTGGAAGGTGGTCATGCTATTAGCCTTGGCTTCGGCTAAGCATGTGTCAGAGTTGGCGGCTTTGTCACATAAAAGCCCCTATCTGGTTTTCCATGCGGATAGAGCAGAATTGCGGACCCGTCCACAATTTCTGCCGAAAGTGGTTTCATCTTTTCATATAAACCAACCTATTGTGGTGCCTGTGGCTACTACTGACTTGGAGGATTCCGAGTTACTTGATGTGGTCAGGGCTTTGAAGGTTTATGTAGCCAGAACGGCTAGGGTCAGGAAAACAGAGTCTTTGTTTATCCTGTATGCTTCCAACAAGCTTGGTGCTCCTGCTTCAAAGCAAACTATTGCTCGCTGGATCTGTAACACGATTCAGCAGGCTCATTCTGCGGCTGGATTGCCGCTCCGGAAATCAGTTAAGGCCCCTTCCACTAGGAAGGTGGGCTCTTCTTGGGCGGCTGCCCGTGGGGTCTCGGCATTACAGCTTTGCCAAGCGGCTACTTGGTCAGGTTCAAACACTTTTGCAAAGTTCTACAAGTTTGATACCCTGGCTGAGGAGGACCTTATGTTTGCTCAATCGGTGCTGCAGAGTCATCCGCACTCTCCCGCCCGTTTGGGAGCTTTGGTATAATCCCCATGGTCCTTACGGAGTCCCCAGCATCCACTAGGACGTTAGAGAAAATAAGATTTTACTTACCGGTAAATCTATTTCTCGTAGTCCGTAGTGGATGCTGGGCGCCCGTCCCAAGTGCGGACTTCTTCTGCAATACTTGTATATAGTTATTGCTTCAATAAGGGTTAAGTTATGGTTGCATCAGGGTTTGACCGGATGCTCTGTTATTTGTCATACTGTTAACTGGTTGTTATCACTTGTTATATGGTGTGATTGGTGTGGCTGGTATGAATCTTGCCCTGGATCACCAAAATCCTTTCCTTGTACTGTCAGCTCTTCTGGGCACAGTTTCTCTAACTGGGGTCTGGAGGAGGGGCATAGAGGGAGGAGCCAGTGCACACCAGAACCTAAATTCTTTCTTGGAGTGCCCATGTCTCCTGCGGAGCCCGTCTATCCCCATGGTCCTTACGGAGTCCCCAGCATCCACTACGAACTACGAGAAATAGATTTACCGGTAAGTAAAATCTTATTATATATTATATATATATATATATATATAGTTTTTATATATATATATATATATATATAGTTTATATATATATATATATATATATATATATATATATATAGTTTTATATATATATATATATATATATATATATTTAAAAAATATCTTTATAGTTATTTAATTTCTAGAATTCAGAAATGCATAATACATTGTCTCTACATGTCATGTAAATCCATACTAGTTGTTATGTAGTGGATTTCCTTTAAAAACACCACTATGTTTTTTCATTCCTTAAAAAGTATTGCCCGGTAAATATAGAAAATAAGGGTTTTTCTTCCCTATTATCTGACTCCATCTGCTCATAGTTTTAATAGGTCTCTGTGGAAGCTTGCTAGCAGTGTGCTTGTTTTCCTTGCAGATACAGTATTAGCAGGCCAGCTCTCTGATTCAGGTAACAGATGGGGTCTGCATTGTACATGCTGACACCATTGATGTTGAAGGTGTTATCCAAAGTGATAAACTACAGTATTTTAACCACTTGACTGAAATTTTTTTTATTAATTTAATAATATCTTTTTAGAAATGTATTTGAAATAATGTTTGATTTTTTTTTTAATTTAGACTAGCGGATGTCTTGCACCCCTCCCCTTGTCCAAATATTCCCACTGTAAAATTACACCAAGCCCAACAGTGTCCATAGATTCCCTTTGTGGCATTAAACCCCCAGTGACGTGTCACTATTTAAACATTGTAACCCCATCCCACCAGGGACAAAACACAATTTATGGAGTATTAACCAGCCCAGTGCTAATGGATCCCCTCCATTAGCAAAACTTACCCCCAAAATGGCATTATCCCTTTTGATCACCATCATGTAGAGCGCAGCGGAGCGTGTCTCTGCGGGGATAGATGATCAGTCCTCCTGCCCTTGGGCAGACTATTTGTACAAATTGAGATACATCACTCTATAGTACAGATTCTGCTTTTATCTCATCTCAGTTGGTAGAGTGTCATATACTGCTGCATTGGGAATACATACTGAAGACTGGCAAAGGGGATGCTAGCTTGTCACTATACCGATAGCAGCATCCCGTCAGCCGGAATCCAGGTAGTGAGTCCCCTGTGGGCTCCCTGCGCATGCCATGATTCGGGCCCGGTGGCGAGGACCCACCACCCAAGTGGGAATATGGGACTGCAGTTGGGATTCCAACCACCAGCGTTTCTCCAGCTGTCAGGATTCCGGCGTTGATATCCTGAAAGGCGGGATCCCGACAGGCGGTATATTAACCGTATCCCCTGCAGTGTGGCTGACTGAGACAGTTTTTTATATGCAACTGACTCATTTTCTTCACATACCTCCACGCGCTTCTAGTCATTGACCACACTCAGTCATAATAGTCGGACCTGCAGTTAATCCTTTTACTCTTTTATCACTAGGTGGATCTTGTCTTTTCATCTATCTATCGGTATACTTTAATTTGCCAGCTGTCAGGATCCCAGTGGTCAGGATACCGACACCGGAATCCTGACAGCTGGCAATGCCGACAGCCAGAATACAGGACTTTTCCCACTTGTGGGTGTCCATGACACCCATAGAGTGGGAATAGAACCTGTGGCAAGCGCACCGAGCCCCCAGCGTAGCGAGCACAGCAAGCTCGCAAGGGGACTTTGTGCTCGCCCCGCTTCCAGCATACTGACATCTGGGATGCCGCTGTCGGTTGCCGGTAAATCATACTGAATCTTGTCTGTCTATCTATCTATCTGCATGATATAACGACAGAAAGCTCAGTAGCATGATTTGACACATTAGATCACATGACTGCACACTTCCTAATGTAACTGCACACTTGCTTCCAACTGTCACAGCATCATCTGCAACCAAATCCAAGTAAACAAGAGCATCACTCACAGAGACACTACTGACAGAATAGCAGCACATTGCAGTCTTCCCGACGGCAGCACATTGCAGTCTTCCCGACGGCAGCACATTGCAGTCTTCCCGACGGCAGCACATTGCAGTCTTCCCGACGGCAGCACATTGCAGTCTTCCCGACGGCAGCACATTGCAGCCTTCCCGACAGCAGCACATTGCAGCCTTCCCGACAGCAGCACATTGCAGCCTCCCCGACAGCAGCACATCCCTGCCTCCCCGACAGCAGCTTATCCCTGCCACCCCGGCAGATTCACATCCCTGCCACCCCGACAGATTCACATCCCTGCCTCCCCGACAGATTCACATCCCTGCCTCCCCGACAGATTCACATCCCTGCCTCCCCGACAGATTCACATCCCTGCCTCCCCGACAGATTCACATCCCTGCCTCCCCGACAGATTCACATCCCTGCCTCCCCGACAGATTCACATCCCTGCCTCCCCGACAGATTCACATCCCTGCCTCCCCGACAGATTCACATCCCTGCCTCCCCGACAGATTCACATCCCTGCCTCCCCGACAGATTCACATCCCTGCCTGCCTCCCTGACAGATTCACATCCCTGCCTGCCTCCCTGACAGATTCACATCCCTGCCTCCCTGACAGAAGCACATCCCTGCCTCCCTGACAGACAGAATTCAATGACACATGTGCTTGTAAAGTATTAAAAAAACACAAATTCAGTGTATTAAAATAATATCATATACCTCACAGTCGACTGGACAAAAAACATATTAAGAACCCACAACATATAAAGTGCAATATAGTATGAACTTTTATATAAAACACTGCTCCCCAGGAGGCTTATTTAAGGATTTGTCCATATAACAGCAAATATTAATCACTTTAATGCTGATTATGATGGTTCACTGGCGACTACAGCGCTGCAGTTTTAAAACTCTGTGCACAGAGAGTATGTTCTAGCTGGAAATATCACAGCATAGTGATAATAAAGGCTCTTTATCTTGCAGTGTCCATAAGTGCTTTATACCGCTTTTTATTAGGATGCTCCTGGCTTCTGGTTGAACCCTTTAAGCACAGCTACGGCTTGGGGCTCCAGATAGAAACGGAGGGAAGATATGGTTTCCTGCACATACAGGTCGGCTCTCTGTCAGTAGTCCAGACACTGTAGGGGCCGTAATGTAACGCGTTTCCCCGCCTTTAATCACTCAATCAGCGGCTTCCCCAGACATGTTGGTTGAGTATTCCCCTCTCTGACACAGATAGTAGGTAAAGAGATTTTCTCTTATGTCCTAGAGGATGCTAGGGTCCACATTAGTACCATGGGGTATAGACAGGTCCACTAGGAGCCACTGGCACTTTAAGAGTTTGAGAGTGTGGGCTGGCTCCTCCCTCTATGCCCCTTCCTACCAGACTCAGTTTAGAAAATGTGCCCGGAGGAGCCGGTCACAGCTAGGGGAGCTCCATAGGAGTTTTTCTAGTTTTATTTTTTTAATTAGAATTTAGGCACAGGGAGGCTGCTGGCAGTACACTGAGCTCCTGAGGTTGATGATTGTTAGCCACCCCAGGCGACCGCTCACTCCCGCAGCATGCCGCCACCCCCTAACAGAGCCAGAAGATTCCGGTGGCGAGTGAAGATGGCAGCAACAGGGTGTACTGCGCTCCGGAGGCTCAGCGGTACACAGTGCGGTGCTATGAGGGGCGCCCTGAGCCAGCGCCTATACCCTTCACTGGTTACTCAGGCTGTCAGGGACCTCGGTAACGCTGCCAGCACCATACCTCAGGCCAGTATAAAGAGGCAAAAGTGGGAAACAGCGCCATGTTTCAGGGGCGGAGCTCCTCCTCAGAGCGGACCCAGCAGCGTTCAGCGCAATTTTCAACCCTGCAGATCCAGCCACAGACGCTGACAGGGAGAGCTGTCCCTCCACATGACTCCAGCTATTCTGTGCGGTACCGAGGGGTTGTAAAAAGAGAGGGGGGGGGGCTGTAAATTCCTGTGTGGTCTATTAAGGGTACACAGTCAGCACCAGGTATTTTGTTATATCTACCTTTTTAAGCGTGTGTGCTGGCTCCAAGCTCTGTGTTTCTCTGAAAGTTCTTGGGGAAAAACTGTGTCTGACATTTTCCTGTGTGAGTGTGGTGTATGTTTCTCACATAACCATGTCCAGGGACTCTGTGTCTTATGCTGCAGAGGATGTTTCTTCCCCAGAAGAATCCATTCCATGTACCCAGGAATGTAATGCATTGTCTCAGATTCCTATCAATGAGCCAGAATGCCTGACTTCTGTTAAGGGAATGATCTCTCAGATCTCTACTAGGGTAGCTCATACTGAGACGGAAACTCAGGTTTGAAAGAATTCTATGGCTGTTTGGTCAGGTTCTGTTCCTATTCCTTCTCAATCCCCTAGCATATTCCCAAAGAAACGTGCACTTGCCCAGATTATGCAAGATGACACGGACACCGACTCTGACACGGCAGACGGTGATGGGGATGTGCTGAGGGGGGCGGCATCCCTGGCTAAGGGGGTGCAGCTCATGATTGAGGCCATTAGAGATGTGTTAAACATTACTGACACACCACCTGAGCAGGTTGAGGAGGCTTACTTCACAGACAATAAGAAAGCCTTGCTAACCTTTCATGCAACTAAAGAATTAAATGCTTTATTTGAAAAATCCTGGGAAACCCCGGAGAAAAAATTCCAGATACCCAAGAGGGTTCTGGTTGCTTTTTCCTTCCCTGAGGAGGATAGAAAAGATGGGAAAACCCACCCGTAGTTGACGCCTCTGTCTCCAGACTGTTAAAAAAGGTGGTTTTACCTGTCCCTGGATCTACCGCGTTAAAAGAACCGGCTGATCGTAAGATTGACACTACGCTCAAATCCATATACACTGCTTCAGGGGTGGCGTTAAGGCCTACTATTGCCTGTGCATGGATCTCAAAAGCTATAGTAAAGTGGTCAGGCACGTTACTAGAAGACTTAGGGGAACATTTACTAAGCAGTGATAAGAGCGGAGAAGTGAGCCAGTGGAGAAATTTCCCCATCAACTAATCAGCAGCTCTGTATCATTTTATTGTATGCAAATAATAGATGTTACTTCAATGCTGATTGGTTGCCATCGGCAACTTCTCCACTGGCTCACTTCTCTGCTCTTATCACTGCTTAGTAAATATACCCCCAAGATACAATGGATAGAAGTGACATTGAACTGTTTTTATGTAACATACAGGATTCTGCGGGGTTCATGGTGGGATCCATGAAGGACCTGGGTATGCTGAATGCACGGATATCTTCCATGTCTGTCTCAGCTCGCAGGGGACTCTGGCTACGCCAATGGTCGGCGGACCCAGAATCCAGGAGAAGTGTGGAGAACCTACCATACATAGGTCAGGCTCTGTTTGGGGAACCGTTGGATGCATGGATTTCCACGGCAACCGCGGGTAAGTCACCGTTTCTTCCCTCAGCTACACTTTCTGCGAAGAAACCCTTTTCTTCATCTGCATCGCAGTCCTTTTGGACCGCTTAGACAAAAAAGTCCAAGCCCCCTACCACTTTCTTTAGAGGTGGGCGTGCAAAATCCAAAAAGCCTGCACCTGCAGGCTCCCAGGATCAGAAGCCTGCTTCTGGTTCCTCAAAATCCTCAGCATGACGGTGGACCGTACAGCCTGGAGGACGGTCTGGTGGGTGCGAGGCTCAGACGTTTCAGCCACGTCTGGGTGTCATCCGGCCTGGACCCCTGGGTGCAAGATATTGTATCCCAGGGGTACAGACTGGAGTTACAAGAACTCCTGCCTCACCGATTCTTAAAATCAGGCTTGCCAGCGTTACTGACAGACAGGGCTGTCCTACAGGAAGCCATTCAAAAATTGGAAAGGTCAGCGGTCATCGTTACAGTTCCACCGCATATGCAAAACAGGGGCTACTATTCAAACCTTTTCGTGGTACCAAAACCGGATGGTTCGGTCAGACCAATTTTGAACTTGAAATCGTTAAACCCTTATCTGAGGGAGTTCAAGTTCAAAATGGAGTCTCTGAGAGCAGTGATCTCAGGCCTAGAGGAGAAGGGAGTTTCTGGTATCCCTGGATATCAAGGCTGCGTACCTCCACATTCCGATCTGGCTGCCGCACCAGGCTTATCTCAGGTTTGCACTGTTAGACAATCACTATCAGTTTCAGGCACTGCCATTCGGTCTCTCCACGGCACCAAGGGTGTTCACCAAGGTGATGGCAGAGATGATGGTTCTCCGCAGCAGACATGGAGTGAACATAATTCCATATCTGGATGATCTGCTGATAAAGGCGTCGACCAGGGAGACCTTGTTGCAGTCCACTGCTCTCACGACTCGTCTGTACAGGGAACATGGTTGGATCCTGAACCTTCCAAAGTCACATTTGGAGCCGACAAGGAGATTGTCTTTCCTGGGGATGATCCTCGACATGGAAGTGCAGAGGGTGTTTCTACCGGAAGAAAAAGCGTTGGTGAGTCAAACGGTCCGGGATGTCCTGAGGCCAGACCGGGTATCGGTTCATCAGTGCATTCACCTTCTGTGGAAGATGGTTGCCTCCTACGAGGCTCTACAGTACAGAAGATTTCACGCTCGATCCTTCCAACTGGATCTCCTAGACAAGTGGTCGGGGTCTCATTTACATATTCACCTGAGAATACATCTGTCACCGAAAGCAAGGATTGCACTCCTCTGGTGTCTCCCCTTCTGGAGGGCCGCAGGTTCGGGATTCAGGACTGGATCCTTCTAACCACGGAGGCAAGTCTCCGGGTTTGGGGCGCAGTCACTCAAGGGGAAACCTTCCAAGGAAGGTGGTAAGGTCTGGAATCCAGTCTTCCAATAAACATTCTGGAACTAAGAGCAGTGTACAACGGTCTTCTCCAAGCGGTGCATCTTCTGCGAGGTCGTGCCATTCAAGTACAGTCGGACAATGTAACGACGGTGGCCTACATCAACCGTCAGGACGGAAAGAAGAGCAGAGCTGCAATGTCAGAGGTAACAAGAATCATCCTCTTGGCAGAAAAACATGCATTGGCGCTGTCAGCAATTTTCATTCCGGGAGTGGACAACTGGGAAGTGGACTTCCTCAGCAGACACGATCTCCATCCAGGAGAGTGGATCCTCATTGCCCCGGACAGGCCAGGAAGGGCTTGGTACACTGATCTTCTGGGTCTACTGCTGGAAGATCCGAGGCCTCTTCCCCTTCGGGAGGACCTGTTACAACAGGGGCCGTTCGCTTATCAAGACTTACCGCGGCTACGTTTGACAGCATGGAGGTTGAACGCCAGATATTAGCTCGAAAAGGCATTCCGAACAAGGTTATTCCTACCCTGATACAGGCTAGGAAAGGAGTAACGTCTAAAAATTACCATCGCATTTGGAAAAAGTATGTATCTTGGTTTGAATTTAAGAATTTTCCTACGGTGAAGTTTCAACTGGGATGGTTTCTCCTCTTCCTGCAAGCAGGTGTGGATATGGGCCTGAGGTTGGGATCCGTAAAGGTCCAGGTTTCGGCCTTATCCATTTTCTTCCAGAAACAGCTAGCTTCCCTCCCTGAGGTTCAGACTTTTTTGAAAGGGGTTCTGCGCATCAAGCCTCCCTTTGTGCCGCCTACAGGACCCTGGGATCTTAACGTTGTGTTACAGTTTCTACAGTCGGATTGGTTCAAGCCTCTACAGGAGGTTGAAGTCAAGTGTCTCACATGGAAGGCTGTCACTTTGTTGGCCTTAGCTTCTGCTCGACGTGTGTCGGAGTTGGGGGCTTTGTCTTGTAAAAGCCCCTATTTGATCTTCCATGAAGATAGAGCTGAGCTCCGGACACGTCAGCAGTTCTTTCCAAAGGTTGTGTCGGCTTTTCACATCAACCAACCTATTGTGGTGCCAGTTGCTACTGACTCCTCAATTCCGTCAAAGTCCTTGGATGTTGTGAGGGCTTTAAAGATCTATATGAAGAGGACTGCTCGTCACAGGAAATCGGACTCTCTGTTTCTCCTTTATGATCCCAAGAAAATTGGGTGTCCTGCTTCTAAGCAGGCGATTTCTCGCTGGATCAGGTTCACAATTCAGCATGCATATTCTACGGCAGGATTGCTGTGTCCAAAATCTGTTAAGGCCCACTCTACTCGTTCAGTGGGTTCGTCCTGGGCGGCTGCCCGGGGGATCTCGGCTTTACAACTTTCCAGAGCGGCTACTTGGTCAGGGTCGAACACGTTTGCTAAGTTCTACAAGTTCGATACTTTGGCCTCTGAGGACCTAAAGTTTGGTCAATCAGTTCTGCAGGAGCCTCCGCGCTTTCCCTCCCGTTCTGGGAGCTTTAGTACATCCTCATGGTACTAATGTATCCTCTAGGACGTAAGAGAAAATAGGATTTTAATTACCTACCGGTAAATCCTTTTCTCGTAGTCCATAGAGGATGCTGGGCGCCTCCCAGTGCTTCGTTATCCTGCAGTGGTTACTTGGTCGGTACTGCTTGTTTCTTAGTTAAGTACTGCGTTCTTACTTGATTCAGTTATGTTATTCAGCTGTTGCTGAGTTTTCAAGCTTGTTAGCTTGGTTTGCCTTGTATGTGTTAGCTGGTGTGAATCTCGCCACTATCTGTAAAATCCTTCTCTCGAAGTTGTCCGTCTCCTCGGGCACAGTTTCTAAACTGAGTCTGGTAGGAGGGGCATAGAGGGAGGAGCCAGCCCACACTATTAAACTCTTAAAGTGCCAGTGGCTCCTAGTGGACCCCTCTATACCCCATGGTACTAATGTGGACCCCAGCATCCTCTTCGGACTTCGAGAAAAGGATTTACCGGTAGGTAATTCAAATCCTATTTTGACAGGGTAAACCAGGCGCTTTGTCATTTTTCTTTCTTTCTCAGTGACAAACATACTAATTTCTGACAGAAACATTTATTCACTGTTATCCAGTTAAATTTTTGTTAATTAAAAATAATTGAAATTAAACAGCTTATTCTGAACTATGTTTTCCTCCTATTCTGTGTCTGTTTCACCCTATTTTGTCACAACAGGAGACCATTTATAATATAAATATACCACTGTTGGGTGTGCGGTGGTGCTCTGACATACCCGCGCCTTAGGTGTTTGAACACATTCGGCCTCATGCATATATCAGAACACAGCCACATACCCAAGAGTAGTATATCTACCTACATACATAGGTACATTTATTTAGTAAGGATTTTTATTTTTTTTATTTAGAACTTATTATGCAGCACTTAGGGGTCTATTTACTAAGCCTTGGTTGGAGATAAAGTATCAGCCAATCAGGTCTTAACTGCCATTTTTCAAACACAGTTTGTGGCATGGCAGTTAGAAACTGATTGGCTGGTACTTTATTTCCGTCGACTTTATCTCCATCCAAGGCTTAGTAAATAGACCCCTTATAGAGACAATATTTAGGGCGAGATGCATCATCGCTTGGAGAGTGGTCTTTCTCTCCATTTTATCATGAGATGATGCATCTTGCCTTAATCTTCCACGCTAGTCCCGTGCCATTGTCCTATGGTACAGTATAAGTGTATATATAGTAATAGCATAAGGACAACTTTTATGAGTGACATCTATATATTAATAGCAGAAGGATGACTTTTATGAGTGACATATTTTCTATGATGCCGTTGTCTGCGCAGGGCACATCGTATACCAAATTAAAGGTCTTGGTTCGTAGCTTTGCAGAAACAATATTGGCACTGGAATTGGTTGCTTAGTTTAGGAGTTATGTGGCAAAACATCTGCATGCCCTTTACAAAGCATCACCATTGTGCTCTGGAAAATGTGACTGTTCTCTCTTTGCATCTGCTGGGTGACCTCAAACATGTCATATGCTGGGTCGTCGGGAAACTGTGATAGTTATTTGCAGTCACACACTAAGCAGGGATTTTTCGAAATTCGATTCCTAAGTGGGTAAAAAGGGGGTAGAATGTTCCGCCCAGCAAACCTTTGCCTGGTTGAAACCGGGCACATCAACTAGTATAATAATCTCTTATTTACATGGTACTCCAGCACTGTGGGAGGGGAATAAATCTGGCAAGAAGTTCAGTAAGTGCAGACTAATACAAACAAGTTAACAATTTCACTTAAATTATTTGTGTGCAATTAGCATAATTACATAGAAAACACAACGGGGAGAGGGACAGATGATCTGCAGACCTTATTATATAGTATGTTCTTATGATATAATAAAAAGCTTGATCTTAACGTACTGCAGATAAATATTAATCTTGCATGTCAGCACCTTTTAAGGGAAATGATTTATCTTCTTATAAACCCTTAAAACCCTAGCTAACCTTATGCACTTTCCCATTGAAGGTCTGTAGCTGAAACGGTAATGGAGTTAAGTATTCTGCTTTTTTAAAACATTAAACCAAGAGAGACCACTGCCAAGAAAGAAATGGGCAGAGAACCAGTGTAAAAGCACAAGATGTACGCTGCTTGATATGCATTGGACATTTTGGTGTATTCCCAGAACAAAGCATGAACCATTATTTTGTAT
This sequence comes from Pseudophryne corroboree, assembly GCF_028390025.1. Taxonomy (NCBI): domain Eukaryota; kingdom Metazoa; phylum Chordata; class Amphibia; order Anura; family Myobatrachidae; genus Pseudophryne; species Pseudophryne corroboree. Next base: position 377,590,841 of record NC_086447.1, on the reverse strand, counting down.
TAGACATGAACTTCAAGTATACATCCTGTTGGTTTCTCTTCATGTATTATGTTTGTTTGGTTCAGCATCACCTTATATTCACTTTTGTTTACCTTTTGTGCATTATCTCAGAAATACCTTTTGCATAACTATTTACATTATCGGTACTAGAAGACCATTCCGTGTCTTCTTGCAGTGCAGGCTATCGGGTAACTTGGAGAGAGCGGTTTGTTCCCAGTCTGCTTGCTCTCTATAAATTTACTATTTCCTTATCAGAAAAACCTCCCAGCTCCCATATATCCAAACTTGTCACTAAGCCAAACTATTAGCAGCTAGAAATATATTTAAAATAATATGTAAATTAATGCTTATAGATTAATACAGGATTATATTGATGGGTGGCATTCAGTCACTAGGGATGTACCACCGATAATCGTTGCAATTATTTGTTGTGCGCTTATTTGCCAGTTATGGTACCACCGACATCGCTACTGTACCTGTACATATCTGTTGCGATGTGTATGAGATGTGATGTTCTTTTCTGAAACATCACATCTTGTCTGTTGCATTGAAATTAATTCCTACCTATGTGTCTAAAGTTTATGTATCACATGTATTGCATGTATATATTTCTGACACATAACTTGTCTCTTAGTAATTGGGTATAACTAATTTCAGCAGAAAATTGATCAAGCTGAATTTGCATAAATTCCATTGACTGGCTGACCACATATCTATAAGGGTACAGGAGGTTTATAGTGATTAACAATTACTAGTCACCTTATCAGATTTGTAGATACACACCCTGTAATCTATTACATGTAGGAGAAAACAGTGTTACATTTATTTTAAGTTATGTTGATTTCTTATGTATAATGAATTTGCCACTTTTGTACAAAGAGGTTGTGGCATGCATGTTGGTATTTTGGATAATCTTCATTGTTCTTGAAAATGCATAAATGCTGCAGAGTTCAGCTGATGGGTTTAGACCGAGAGATAAGGAAACAGACCACCTTGTATTCTCCTCCATATGTGTTTTGCTGTTACTGTCCAAACTCTGTTAGGAATCATTGTGCTGTATGGCGTCTATTTTGGAGGTGATAAGGGAAGCTCAAGTGTTCCAACAATGTATTATTTAAATAAAATCACACTTCCGAGTACTCAAGCATTTACATTGTTTTACCTATTGTTCATGCCGTGAATCATGCGGCGAAAGGTATTTTAGGAGGCATTTTCTCTGGTTAGACATCTTGCTCCACAAATATTCCAGCAGCACAGAAATGGACACAGGGTCAGTGGATATTAGTGGGCATTGACAGTGGGATGACAGATGAAAGTGGCTGCGTCCAAAGGCGCACAGTCGCTTACGTTGGATGTCATACTCAGATTGAGAAACTGAACCTACCGTTGGGCTGGTGAAAGCCGCTATGGTGCGACCGGTGGTATGTATAAAGATGCTTCGAGACGAAAAGCACCATCTCAAGACACTGCCCACAAGTGGGTGTCAGATTAGATTAATTTAGCCAGGACATTAGCATAAGACGCATCTGCAGCAAGAGACGCGGCCTTGCCTATGTCCGGCTCAGAATCAAGTCCGAAGTGTCTGGTTTTGAGTATTTTCCAGGATAGTGCTAGGATTCTTGCAGAAAATGTGTTTAGTTTTGGGGTTCTCTGTGATCACACACACCTGCCAGCTGACATGCACAGAACACCGTGCTCATGATTTGAACCTGTTTGTAATGATAGTTTATGTATACATAGGTGGCTTATGATCTTGTTCAATTAGGATGCAGAATAGTTGGAGGGCAAGCAGAAGCTCACATTGCTCCTTATTCCTCATGAAGAAAAACAATAACATTATGGTTTTTAATAAAAGCGATTTATGACCGTGGACAGTAGCCAATAGAGCAAGTCATTGCAGGGGAGAGGTACATGTACAATATGTGTACCAGAAGTGTATGCTACATCTGCTTATTAATACTCTCTTTATTTTTATTTTTCAGATCATACAACAGCACTGTGTTCTTTGTTTTACTACTGGATTACGAATATTTTACCAATAAAGGCAAAACATGCAATATAGCCAGTTTCTGAATCTTTTTCTGGCGTGTTTTTATGTACTGTACGTTCCTTTTGATTGTCATTTACAAAACCATATACTGTAAATGATCAATATGTTGCACAAACATAAAGTTTCACTTCTCCATCTTTCATCCACACTTATTTCAGGACCACTAAACATATAATGCATCTGTATAATGAACAGGCTTCCTGTAATATTCACAAATGTGCTAATAGGACTTACGATGCTAAACGTTATATAGGCTTGTTATGTAAGCTTGTTATCTACTTTACCATAAGCTGTTCTGTGTCACGCAACATTTCAGAGAAAGGAAAGTTTGCTGCTGTGTGTGTGTGTGTGTGTGTGTGTGTGTGTGTGTATTACACTAATTATTAAAGTTAGCCCATGTACTGTAGACTGATGATTTCTTAGACTAAAACTAAACGAACATGAGGTTTATGAGTGTCTCTTTTTAAAGAACCTCCTTTCTGCTTGGAACATAAGGAAAATTCAGTACATGGTGGTGTTGTAATTTTTTTATTATTATTACCTTTCATTACTATTATCTTGTATTACTATTATCCTTTACTTGTAAGGTGTCACACAGTATCTGCAGCACAATACAAGGGGTAGACATAGAACATTTCAGAATTACAGTGCACTACACTACAGATAACCATAGCTTAAGTGCAAGCATTACTGTAACATCACACATTAGGTGAGTATTAAATCACATTTCAGACAGTTGAATTCGACATAAGACATAGATATAACAGTTCTGCAGAATAAGATGAAAGGATGTAGCTTGTCCAAAACACATTTAGAACCAATTCAGCATAAGCCATGAGAGGGGCAGCAGAGGAAGACAGAGTAGATAGATGTGAAATCATTGTCAGACTGGGGCATGAAGGGCCCACCGGGGGTATACAGTGATAGGGGCCCATCTTAGGAGTGTGGTCAACCTACAAAAGGGGTGTGACCCACCCCCCACAGAGGCTTGTATACACAATAGTCTTGTGCAGTGTACTGCAACGTATCTCCCATGTATAATACAAGTGCACAGCCTGGAACCTGATCCCTAGAGGAAGGAGTGGGCCCTCAGGCAGTGGGGCCTACCGGTGGTTTCCCCTGTACCCCTGTGGGCCAGTCCAACCCTGTGTGAAATGTAAGGTAGAGAACCCTGCCTGTATGAGCTTACAATGGGAGTTGTAAGTAAGTGGGACAGTAGTGATAGTGGGAGTAACTGAGGTTTGCAGGATGCTCAAGTGTATAGTGTGGAGGCCTGGGTTGTGTAGAGGTTACACTAATGTGAAGCTGGCCTGGGGGCCCTAGTGGTCAAGAGTTCAAAGCAGGAAAAGGTGGTAAAAGAGACACAGTGGCGCAATGGGCCCTGAGGGTACTGTTGAGAACAGGGCCTAACCAAAATAACATTTACCCAGAAGCTGCCCGCAAAGGCCTTGTTGGGATAATGGGTTCCCAATCTAGCCCATAACAATAAGTTGGCGCTATCTCTTGCTCAGTACAGACTTGCAGGATGGCATAACACCCACTTTACAGATTAGGGCTGCGACAGAAGATGTCATGTGGAAGGTAACAGGGTCAAGCTGAGGTTGTGTAGGAAAGGCTGGTGACCGCTTCAGACTGCTGCTCTGTGGTCTAGTTGGGACAGTGATGAGACAGGAGCTGCGATCAGGGCCAACAGAGATGCTAGAAATCTCTTTATTCTGCTGCAGTTTCTCTAACAGTGGAGTGTCAGGGAGAGCTTCTTCCTAAGTCAGTAGGGCAGGGATATTGTGAGTACCTCTCTGTGGCGAGTGTGAAAGTTGGACTCTGCTACAAGGCAGTCAGGCCACAGTGCCATTTCTGGGTCGTTTTCCATCATGGGCAAATACATGTAAAAGTTTGTTCCAGGTTTATTTAATATCACATCGGAAAAATACTAATTTGGTATACAGCTGCTAACTCATAATAGTGTATTTTTGTTTTTAATGTTATAAGTTTTCTATGAAATTGATAAGCAGGTTAGCTAGTTCCTGAGGAGAACGTGACCTAAACTGAGATGGAGACCTCCGTACAATGGCCAAGATTTATCAAGCCTTGGAGAGTGATAAATTGCACTGTGATAAAGTACCAGCCAACCAGCTCCTAACTGTCATTTTTCAAACCCAGCCTGTAACATGGAAGTTAGGAGCTGATTGGCTGGTACTTTATAACCGTGCTATTTATCACTCTCCAAGGCTTGATAAATGGGGGCCTATATATGATAGCAGAGCGGAGATGGTTGCTCTGAAAGAGAATAAATTCTAAATCTCTCCTCTTCTTATACCATGGGCTAAATGTAATAGGGTGCGGGAGTTTTTGTGAGAATACCCGTATTTTAAAGCGGCAATCATTTACAGGGCAAAATCAACCTGGTTTTGCCTTGTAAATGATTGCCGCTTTAAAATACAGGTATTCTCGCAAAAATTACCTCTCCTCCGGCGTCTCACACCCTATTACAATTTGCCCTCTATGTCATGTGAATGTGATTGAAATGGTTGTCTAATGACCCTTGGCAAACTAAAGATCATTAATGGCAGCTTCAAGAAAAGTAAAGAACTGTAGTTGTGCGATTATTTGCTACTGTGCATGCGTGAAAGGACCTGAAAATCCCTATGGTGCATGCGTTACCCTGAGTGTACATGCACATAGGTGCTGTTGTGTTAGATTCAGACGGTATCAGAAAGGTGGCAATATCTGGCTGCATTCTCAGCAGCTGCTACAAAGTCTATGTTCTGACACTGCACCTGCCATAAGGTAGGTGCAAGGCTCAATGATTCACCGCATGCAGGAGCGCAGTAACTGGGTGACTTGGCGCTTGCAGGCATCTACAATGAGGGAAACGTCAAAACTATTATTTGCATATTATTGGTCTGGTGTTTATGCCGATACGTACAAATGCTGTGTAAACCCTGAATGAGGTTTATGGAAAATAAAAGTTTGATTGTACAGGTTACATATTGCGGTACTTTTCCAATGTCACTGATGTATAGTCACAAGTTGTTTAATGACGCAGGAAAAAAATATATATATAGTCACTTCTCTTTTATTCTTTGTTTATTTTTAAGCCATTATGTGTAAATTCTATTTAGCCATGTCTTTTGTGCTAGATGGCGTACTAAACAGTAGGAATGAAGCCGTCTATTTTCAAATGCAAATGTTACTGCTGTAGTTGGCATAATGGGTTCCTGCAACGTTTTGTATTCCATTAAATCTCTCTTAAAATTACCTACTTTGTGCCTCTCTGGGTGAAGCCTAAAAGTAAGAAAACATGAAAAGAATGAGATAATAACTTCTCAAGCAGCAGGGCCAGAGGTGAGCTGGATCACTGCTGCTCTCACACCATATGGCAAATCCTTAGCCACAGCGACACAGCTGGAACAGTCTTGCATATACAATAAAGCTATGACACAGATAACAAAGCTGCTGTGAATTAAACCTTACCTCTTATTGTGTATTTAACAATAATACGTTGAAAACTGTATAAACAAATACATTTTTACATCTCAAGTTCCTAAAATCTTATGATCTCGGTTATCGACGGCAGTTGGCTCTTTCATCAATTGTCACTCAAGGTGCTAAAACTTAAATTGGTTCAGAATCATGGAAACTTGAATAGTATAACATAAAGCAGAATGTTGAGAATGCAATAGTTTGTTTACATTACTTAAGTTGCAAGAGTTACATAGTCGAGTCACATTATTATGACCACCAGCTAATAGCCTTAGTGTAACCGCCGTGTGCAGCACAGACAGCAGCTAGACGGGCTGACCTCTTGTTTTAGACACACGTCTTGTAGCCTACAGGTTCGTTTTGACAATGAGCTGCTCCATTGTAGTTTGTTAGTTGGCCCTCACACACCTTTGTAGCCGACTTTTACCTCTCACATTAATGGCATGTGGTACTCCGCAGTTTTCACGTCTGTAACACGTCTGTTATTCACAATGGTTCCATTTGTGCAGTCAGGATATACTTTCACCAAAGCAGCATGCGCTGTTTCTGAAATACTGCCACCCTTGGCCCAAAAGCTGATAATCATTCCTTTTTGCAACTCTGATAAATCACCCCTTTTACCCATGACAGCAACGAGTGATATGTGTGCAGATGGCCTTTCGCAAAACCTTATATACCCACGAAGCCAGCTTACGGCACGTGATATGCTTTGTGGGCTACACACTGCCGACGTCAAATGTAGGAGGTGGACATAATAATGTGACTCTACCGTGTATAATTTTATTGTTCAGCCTACTGTGTTGTCTCATTGTCTCACTGTAAAGGAAGTGAGTAAATATTAGTCTTTAAAGATTTGTGTGTGTGTGTTTTGATCCAACTTGGTAGTCCTGGTCTGAAGCACTGACTCGTCATACTGAATGGGATACTGAATAGTGTTGGGAGAGTGCTGGAAACATGTATGGACAGATAGTGAAACGGTTTTGAGTTAATTACAATAGTCAAGTAAGCAGAGCCGGCCCTAGCCAATTTGATGCCCTAGGCAAAATTTTGTCTGGTGCCCCCTAGCTCCGCCGCTAGTTCTGCATCTGTACCTGCAACGCTCAGGTAGTGGGGCCCACCGGGGGGTTACCCTGTGGGCCAGTTCAACTCTGCACAATGCCACACAGTAATGACCATAATACATATAATTCCACACAGTAAAGGAACCTTACACATATGCCCCACATTAGTAATGCCCATAATACACATAATGCCACACAGTAATGCACCTTACACATATGCCCCACATTAGTAATGCCCATAATACACATATACTGCCACACTTGCTGGTTATACAAAAAGATCAGTATCAAACATGTAGAAACTGTCCATTCTCTTCACTATTCAGTGTGTTTGCTGGTGTCTGTTACTCCCGTTAACTGCATGCCCTTTACTTTATACTGTGGGAGCTAAATGCTCTGCCCTCCAGTCTGATGTGTCCAAAAGTCACGCTGCACTGATGTTTCATATAGAAATAGCACAACGCAACTTACTGACCACGTTACAGTGCTAGATGGCAGGGGAATTATACGGCATGGACTGACTAGGAAATAAAGTGTGGGGAGAACACTGCCCATGTTATGTCCCTGCAGACACCTGGGAATTGCACAGGGATAAGGGACACACACAGGATGGCAGGGCCCCCCTCCCCCATGTGCACAAGCAGTATAGGTGATGTCAGGTTTCTGTGAAGCAGTCTTCCAAAATACACGTGTTATAGAAGCCATCCAGTAATAACCTTATATAGTCAGTGAAAATGTCACAGGTCCAGGAATTGCATTTACTGGGCTTCTGCTGTCTGTCTGAGGTCTCACAAGTCAGGGGCATTCAAGCATGTCAGAGGAAGTTTAAGGCACAGTGTGCATTTTTTTTGACAAATGTAAACAGCAGTGTATACAAGTACTGATTGAATACATTTATAAGTAACAGTTTGCGGACTGTCCCTCTCAGCATGAGATGCTGCAGGGACATGCTTGGATGCCCCTAGACATGCTTAAATGCCCTAGGCAAATGCCTAGCCTGCCTATAGCTAAGGCCGGCTCTGCAAGTAAGTACAGTTTTGTGAAAGTGCAATAGTTACGAAAAACAATATACAGTAAGACATGACGGCAAATCAGGTGTTCCTCAAATACATACCAGTGTGACAAAAAACTCAATGGGCTGTTTTACACTAAAAATGATAGTTTGACAGGTTGGTTATGAAATTCCGGCAGTGGGATCCAGGAGAATACCGACAGATCACAGCAAGTGTAAGTATTTTTACCCTACCCCTAATCCTAACCTACTTCTCCTGCAGCCTAACCCTATCAACTCCTTACCACAGCCTATCACTAACCTCCCCCTCCCACAGCCTAAACCTAACTGTCCACCCTTCCCACAGCCTAACCCTAACCCCAAGGCCAGTACTTTCTGACAGTCGGGATCCCGATTGCCGGTATTTTGACCACATCCCAGTTTGGTAACTTTTATTGACTCTAATGTTGTTTGTATTCTCTGGTATTTTAACTTTTGGTTATTTACAATATGATTTTGTCTTTTATTATCTGCTGTTGATTCCTTTTGGAAATGTACAACCTATTTCTTGCACAAATTTTCTGTATGTCTCCTACCTTCATACAGCATATAGATTTAAAGAAAACTCAGTGGGTAATGATAAGAAAAGCTTATCTGAAAATGTGGTCAGAGTAAGAGCAGATAATAAGTAGGGCGTTTAAAGAAGGTTAAACAGAAGCAAATATATAACAGAAAGGTTAATGGGGGTAGCAACAATAAGAAGACCTTCTGAAACTACTTACAGGAGTCAGATATAACATGTTCTTTTGGCCTGGTAATTTGGTATGAGCCCTTATTACTTGTTGGTCCCAAGATTTCGCAAAAACATTGTTGGGAATCCATTTAGGCAAGTCACGATACCAGGACAGAGACAATATAACTAGCCTGGCTAAAGACAGGATGTAAAGGTAATGCAGACACAGGGGCTCTGACCTAGAAAACCGGTACAGGGCAGGATGGTAAAAGAGGCAAGAGCAAAGAAGCTAAATGCCAGTCATTATCAGGCAGAGTAGATGAAAAGTGCAAGGCTTCCGGGGATGGGAACCCTCTTGAAACGGACTACTTGCAGTATTAGGAACTGCTGCGTGACATCATTGCAGCTGAGGTAGTCCAGACTCTCAATGTCCATGACTTGGATGCGTCACCACGGACTGGTGAGGGACTACAATTTTGTCTGTGTTGACTTTGTTATGATAATTGTGTACATGCATGTGTAACATATACACGTATGACAATCCTTAGCTGAAAGGTATACAGTATTGATATCACTAGTCAGTAATGAGCCCTAGGCTATACCTACAGTAATGGTGCTAAAGGACACAAGAGACAGTGAGCCCATAGCAGCTGCACCTATGTAACATATGCTGTCACACGGTCGTGCAGAGTGTGTATCGTAACCAGAACCATTTTTTCAATAATACACTTGAAACATAGCTTTTATATTACCTTTGTATTTTATTTCATTCATGTTTGCTGTTTAATCATAGTACCACAAAAGAAGCAATCAAAATCCAATCTTACCATCACTGAGGATGATGAGATGGCAGGTACATATGTTCTGATTTAGTATGCATAGAGCCCACATAATACATGTTTGCCTTGTTATTAAAAATGTTTTATTTTATTTTATTGTGTTGGTCCATTGAGTGCTGGTGTTCCGGCTCCACTATTGCCAAATCTTCCACTTCAAACTGCACTAAGGCCTCCAGTCACTGAACCTTCAAGGGACACACATCCACTCCCCCTTGTGTGCATCCAGTAGGTGAATTCCTGGTTATAATTCAAACAGAAAAATGTGTGGCACATGATGACAACTCCCTGTGCATTCCCCAAATATGTCTACAAGATAGCATGATACGCTACTGGAAACAACTGTTAGCAAAAGCATACTTATCTCTTCTTTCCAAACAGATCCAGGGTTGTCTGTGGCATCAGCAAGAACACCAGATCCTGCAGAAGAGCTGTTCATGAAGAGGAGGAAGACATCATTACTCTAGACACCGCCAACTGCACCAAGCCTGACACCACCAACCCCAATCACCCACTGCCACACCTGCTGCAGTTCCTGGGTCATCATTTCTGCATGCTGTTGCTTCATTGAGGACAGATAGGTAGAACTGATGTAGACACAAATACACAAGTAGGCCTAATCTATAGGCAAATAAAGAGGAGATATATTGTCGGTTGTTTATGTGAACCTGAATGGGTTGTGTTAAAATGTAGATATATTTATAGAGAGAGAGAGAGAAAAAAAAACCAGTAATGAAAAAAGTGCCTCCTAGTGCAATATGTAGCTTCTGTGATACAACTTTTTATTTCATAAAAAAATCACATGTACCATATATATAGGTAAAAAAAATATTTTTTGCCTAAAATACCTTGTTACATGTCCTGGATCCCATGTGCACTGTGGTATCAGCAACATAAAAGGGTGAAGAAAACATACTGCTGTACGGTCAGCACGGCAGGACCCCCCACCCAGCAAGGCGGTATCCCATTAGGTGCAGTGGTGCAGCCCGATCTAATTTATTACAGCCCGTTTTTACCGTGAGGTAAATCACCCATTATCGGCCAATAACACATGGGATCCGTGATAACATCGTAGACCCATGTGTTCGCATCCGATAACGGGTCTCCTGGGACTGCTTGTCGGGGATTCTGCTTCCGCATGCAATGCATAATCCCCAATAAATGTTGGTTTGGTGCTAATTGGATAGCCCCGGATGAATCCTTTAGTTGTGGTAACTCACCACAGCTAACAAGATGCCGCCCTTTACATTAATTTACTCATTGTACTCATGTTGTTTGTTTATGCTTGCTTTCCACATCCTATACTGGCAACCATCCCCCATCCTACAGGATGAGCTGCTGCCATTGTGGTTTGCATCAACATTACGTAACACTGTTGCAGTCATTTTTTACAAAATACAATATATAAATAGGTTTATCCTGAACTTATTGCTTTCTAAATGATATAAGGGCTAACAGGAATTTAAGATTACTAATATTGAGTATTGGAAAAAGAAAAAGAAACTACAACCCAAGGTAGAGTTAAAAACTCTTCAAATAGTCAATGTAAAATACCAAACCGCTACAGAACAAAAAAAAGCATCTGTGTAGCTGGGAAAATGTCTGTTCTCCGGTCAGGCTGACAGCTGAATACAGCTTTCTTTAACACATCTTGAAAGTGAAGACATATTTACATGACAAACAAAATACGGCCACATTACTTGCTCCTTGTAGGGTACAAAATCTGTTCTTGAAGGATTCCAGGAATTTGTATGGGTAATGTAATGTATCCTGGGGCAGAATATATAAATAGGTTACAGCACAAAGTAATGCCTGAAAGTGAGATGAGCATATAGTTGGAATATTTATCTCTGAGAGCTGCTTACAGTGTATGCTAAGGATTACCAGCAGGCAAGTGATTTTATTGCATGCAGATTAGCAGAGTTTGTGTTATCCCACATTACTATCACAGCATCTTTATTGTTTTGAAATTAATTTTCTGCATCTTGAGACCGTGTCAATGAATCCTTAGATCTTTTACATACTATTACATACTATTAGATTGGAGGCTGTAAAACAAAGCAGAATTGTAAGCTCCATGTGACTTCCTACAGTACATCTGATGAGGGGTGCATGATATAGGCCATTTGGGATAGAGTAGGACTTTTAGGAAGCATAGAATTTGGTGTGAAGATTCAGAAAGCTGTTAATGCTTAGCACATATTCTTGCTAGTAATTGGGGGAAAAAAATGTATACATTTCTGCAGCGGGGTACACTGGGATTCCACAAGGAATACATTGGGGTGTAGAGTTGGATCTTGATCCGAGGCACCAACAGGCTAAAGCTTTGACTGTTCCCAGGATTCATTGCACTGCTTTCTCTATAACCCCGCCTCCAGGCACTGGAGCTCAGTTTGTGAGTTGGTGCCTGCTGAGCAGGTCACTAACAGGTGGGGCTGCGCAGGGCAGCACTGAAAAGAGCTTTTTAAGAAGACTTCAAGGGCCGCAGCACTGTTTATGTTAGTCTGACATTCTGTGCTGCTGCTCCATCACCTTCCCCAGCAGCGCTGCATACTCCCGAGGCCAAGTTCCCGAGTACTTGCAGCGGAGGCGCACCGGTCATCAGACACACCACTGCTGACACCAGGATCGCGTGGCTGCACATCAGGGAGGAGGTAAGAGGGTCCCCCAGGTGGGACCTGCCGGTTAATCGCGGTCCCGGGAGACGGACAGGGACACAACTATATCCACCAGGGCAAGGCAGCACAGGTCGGACATACTAAAATCCGTTTTATATAGACTTCACAGTACCTGGTGGTGAGGACCAGCATAGGGGATAAGGTGTTGACCTGTAGCCTCTCCCCCAGCTCCGGGCGCCATCTACTGCTGGTGTTCCCGCCCTGGAGCTGCATTTCACTCTCCCTCACTCCCTGACAGTGATTTTGGCACCATCTTCACTACAAGCTGGGCTGATCTCTGGGACTGCAGGGCACTGTCTCCTCTGTAAAGATGCCTGTCTCATCAGCGCTGTGCATTTACAGATGCTTCAGTATTCTACATGTCATTTTAGACCGTGTTAGTTAAGAACAAGTGTACTGCTATCTGAATATTTAGTACAAGTATTCTGTGATATACATCCAGTATCTACATTGTTATATCTATATGCATACATATTTGTATGTAGTTTTACTAGTCCAGTGCAGTTTTATTGTTTATCTGAAATAACTCCTGCATTGTACTTGTGACTGAGTGTGCCTGTAGCTGTTGTGTGGGTTTCATTCTCCTGTATCACACATATTGCTATTATATATTCTGTACCCTGAAGGGCTAGGTGCGTCAGGGTCCCATATATATATATATATATATATATATATATATATATATACACATACAAGCAAAAGACAGGCACTCCACTTTCCCAAAGTCAACTGCCGCGGGTGCTCTACTCCAGAGAGGATATAGAGAACGAGATGAGAGGCACTCAGCGGTCTTGTGTAAACGAAGAAGCAGACACCACTAGTGGTAATGCAACGTTGCGGATTTTACTCCTTTTTCAAGCTACAAACATACAACGAAATATACACAGTGTTCTTACCTAAATACCCTCTGAAGAATCATCTCCACACGTGCGTCTCCCGTTCCTGGATCTGGGCCGTCCGCACTTCCGGTGAAAGTCACTTCCGGCTAGCGTCTCCGCAAGCGTTTCAGTGACGTCACGCAACGTCCTTCCACTATCCGGCGGCATGTAACTTAGCAACAAAACACCAAACAATGATGGGGCATGTCGCCGCCTACCTTTTCCGGAAAGTGTTGTCCGCTGCTTGTCAGGGCGTTGACATGGTAACCAGAACGCACAGGAAGTAGGATGCACTATAGGTGATGAAAAAACAAACTACATATAAGTGTTATATAAAAAACATATAATTGCAGCACAAACCGGAGTCGTATAATATTATTATACCATATAGCTCTATTTGTCATCTGTACGAAAGTTTTATTGAATAACCATGAAGTATTAGTCAGATTACATATTTTCTTAACTTGTTTTTTTCTTACGACTCCGGTTTGTGCTGCAATTATATGTTTTTTATATAACACTTATATGTAGTTTGTTTTTTCATCACCTATAGTGCATCCTACTTCCTGTGCGTTCTGGTTACCATGTCAACGCCCTGACAAGCAGCGGACAACACTTTCCGGAAAAGGTAGGCGACGACATGCCCCATCATTGTTTGGTGTTTTGTTGCTAAGTTACATGCCGCCGGATAGTGGAAGGACGTTGCGTGACGTCACTGAAACGCTTGTGGAGACGCTAGCCGGAAGTGACTTTCACCGGAAGTGCGGACGGCCCAGATCCAGGAACGGGAGACGCACGTGTGGAGATGATTCTTCAGAGGGTATTTAGGTAAGAACACTGTGTATATTTCGTTGTATGTTTGTCGCTTGAAAAAGGAGTAAAATCCGAAACGTTGCATTACCACTAGTGGTGTCTGCTTCTTCGTTTACACAAGACCGCTGAGTGCCTCTCATCTCGTTCTCTATATCCTCTCTGGAGTAGAGCACCCGCGGCAGTTGACTTTGGGAAAGTGGAGTGCCTGTCTTTTGCTTGTACATACACTGTATTTTGGAGTGATTCCGGGATATCAGTTGGACGTGAGCACCCCCCTGCATAACATTCATCTCTTTCTATACCGCTCTCAAGGCTACATACAATTAAGTTGTTACCGCTGCCTCTATACCCCAATTGCAGGGGACATAAGGTGAGACAGCTGATGGTTTTATTAAACACTTGCATCACGCCGGAAAGCTTACAATGGATCAAACCAGAAGCTTACCTGATGACATGTCATTTGGACGATTAATGATTCCTCCAGGAGAAAGATTACACTTCTCTGAAGATGAGAGCATGGCAGTCCTTTTCTCAGAGAGATTGGTCGAGTCGGGGGGAGCTCCAACGTTGGAGGATATATATGATACTTTATTTAAAATGAAGAAAAAAGAAATAGAATTTCTTATGCATGGTGTAACACTCTCTGAGTATTATAGAGAGAAAAAAATTCCAAGAGGATTCCGCGTGAAGAACATGCCGACGATAGGCAGATTTAATCATGAATTTTGCAGAAGATGGGTCGCTGTTTTAAATAATTGTTCATTTGATCTCATGACGCTGGTCATTGAGGAATCAGCAAGAGAACTTAAAGTCATGAGTGAAAAAATTGGTAATTTTGAACGTCTACACATAGAAAATCTTCGGAAGGATGTCACCTCTAATTGGCTGGAGAAATTGGAACAACAAGTCATCAAATTTAAGTCTGAGTTGGTTACTTTCAAGAAAAATAAATTTGAGAAAGTTAACAGAGACTATACGGAATACAATGTATATCCGTGGTTGTCTGGTACTAAGAGTCAAAGGAACAAACCCTATAGGGCACGTAGACCCTTCCAGAGATCCAACAGGGATGAAGCAACTACTAGTGACTCCAATTCTTCTGCTGGGGATTCAGCAAGAGTAAGAGGACCCAGTGAAAATGTCCGCGGTAAACCCCCTTTAGGGATCAAAACCTGCGCGGGTCGCGGAAAAAGCACAGACCGATCAGAAGGGGTGGACAGTGCTACAGAAAAAGAAAAGAAGAGCCGTGGACGTCCCAAGAAAACAACCTAGTATTCAATCTGACAGAAAAAGTTCTCACAACTTCAGAACTAAAAGTGCTAAATAGGGGTTTGTCATTTGTTCCGACAAATAAATTCAGGGGATTCGAATGGAAACTGGATCAAGCCTATCTCAATAGACAACTCAAACTGAGAGAATTCTTCAAAAATGAACCTAGAAGATTTTCGTTAGAGGATCAAGCAACCAGTAAATTTAAAAATAAATCTAAGTTTGAACCCTTTTCAAATAACAACTCCATCTCTAGCTTCATGAAAGTTCTTGACACCCAAGTCATGAGAGATTCTGAAAAAAATAACATGATTTTCCCAAATTTAGGAAAAGATGAATATACAGCCTTAGAATCTTTGAGAAAGGATGATAACATCATGATCTTGCCGGCTGATAAGGGAGGTGGCATTGTGGTGTGGGGCATTGAAGACTATAAAAAGGAAGTATACACACAACTTTCTAATGAAACGGTATACAAAAAATTATTGCAAGACCCGACTCTTACATATAAAAAAGAACTGGAGTTGGTTATCAAAAAAGCTGTAGACGATAATATCATGACACAGGAGACGGCAGAATTTCTGATCATTCCACAACCACGTGTACCGCTCCTGTATTGTCTCCCTAAGATCCATAAAAATATGGTAAATCCTCCGGGGAGACCGATTATTTCGGCAAAAGAATCCCTATACAGCAATGTATCCAAATACTTGGACTACTATCTGCAGCCTTGTGTAAAAGCGGAGCAATCATATCTACAAGATACGACATCTCTACTCGTCAAACTTAGGGACCTGGGAGAAATTCCTTCTAATACATGGCTCTGTTCATTGGACATTTCAAGTCTATATACAAGCATCCCGCATCAAGACGGAATACAGGCCACGATAGATCTGATTCAAGATAATGACAACTACTCAGGTCCTCCAGTTGAATTATTTGGCAAATTATTGGAACTTACATTAATCAGAATTTTTTTTATCTTTAATGGACGGTTCTATGTACAACTAACGGGTTGTGCTATGGGGTCCCCTGTGGCCCCGGCGTTCGCCAATTCATACATGTTTGCAGTGGAAAGAAAAATGTTCCTGACATCAACCAAGGCCTCGAAAATCTCGTTTTATACGAGATATATAGACGACGTGCTCCTGTTTTGGACAGGTGAACAGGAAGAATTCTCTAATTTCATGGAGAATATCAATCTTCAAGACAGCCCTATTAAATTTACGTATGAGATGAGTCAAACATCTATTCACTATCTAGATGTATTAATTTCAGTGCAGAATAACAAATTATCTACTGCTATTTACACGAAACCTACGGACCGTAACACACTTTTGGCCGCCCAGAGTCACCATCCTCCGTCTCTGAAGAGAGGTTTACCCTTTTCACAATTCTTGAGGGTAAAAAGAATCACTAGTGATCCCATAGAATGTGCATTAAAAATGGATCAAATGGAGAAAAAGTTTATAGCTAGAGGTTATTCCTCTAATATACTAGCCAAAGCAAGGGATCGTGTAAATACACTAAGTCGAGAAGAAACACTTAGTAGAAAATTTCCAATCAAAAAAGAAGATAGACTACACTGGGTTCATACATACAATACGGCTGACAAAAGCATCAAACAAACTTCCAAGTCATTATGGCCTATAATTCAACAAGACAAGGAATTGAAAGTGTTGAAACACACAAGCATCATGTCATGTTACAAAAGAGGTCGTAACATTCGGGATTGGTTAGTACGTACTGACATATCTAAAAGAACCGCCCCTAATGTACAAACAAGACCTAATGGTTGTTATAGATGTGTGGGATGTACAACTTGCAGTTTTATGATTGCTTCCAAATATATTACACATCCACACAATGGACGTAAATTTCTAATCCATCACCCTCTCACATGCCTTAGTACCTATGTCATCTATGTCATAAAATGTCCCTGCGGCCTGTATTACATAGGCAAGACTATTAGAACATTCAGAGAGAGAATTGCCCAGCACCGATCTGCTATCAGGGCCGCTATTTCTGGAAAAGATAATGACCAACCGGTAGCAAGACACTTTGCTCAAGAAAAACACAACTTATCTACATTAAGATATGTGATCATCGATCACGTTCCGGACGATCTCCGTGGTGGAGATAGAGGGAAACGCTTGTTGTGTCTTGAAGCACAGTGGATATTTAAACTGGACACTGTCAAACCTAGTGGTCTTAATGAACATTTAACATTCAGTTCTTTCCTGTAGATTATTATACCATATAGCTCTATTTGTCATCTGTACGAAAGTTTTATTGAATAACCATGAAGTATTAGTCAGATTACATATTTTCTTAACTTGTTTTTTTCTTACGACTCCGGTTTGTGCTGCAATTATATGTTTTTTATATAACACTTATATGTAGTTTGTTTTTTCATCACCTATAGTGCATCCTACTTCCTGTGCGTTCTGGTTACCATGTCAACGCCCTGACAAGCAGCGGACAACACTTTCCGGAAAAGGTAGGCGGCGACATGCCCCATCATTGTTTAGTGTTTTGTTGCTAAGTTACATGCCGCCGGATAGTGGAAGGACGTTGCGTGACGTCACTGAAACGCTTGCGAAGACGCTAGCCGGAAATGACTTTCACCGGAAGTGCGGACGGCCCAGATCCAGGAACGGGAGACGCACGTGTGGAGATTATTCTTCAGAGGGTATTTAGGTAAGAACACTGTGTATATTTCGTTGTATGTTTGTCGCTTGAAAAAAGATATATATATATATATATATATATATAGTGCTACACAGAATATACGATTTGGTATTTTTTACTGTGTGTTTCAGTTGCCTCATACCACTTAAATCCTCTGTGTGTGTCCTGTGTTTACTGTCACATAACACAGGGGGTTATTTGCAGGTATTGTATTTGTCTGGCTATATTGTACTGTCATGCTCTAAGGCTACATTCCCTATAATGTCTGCAACACAGTGCTGGCACCACGGATTTGCCTGAGGGGGAACTGTCAGCTGCTGGTTCAGGCGCTGGGTGCCATACACCTCCCAGTCAACCCGCAGCACCTGTGGCCAATCAGGACCCACCTTGGGCAGCGTTCTCAAGTATGCTGAATACGCTTGTAACACATCTTACACCCCCTGTGGACCTCCTGTGACATTACAGCCACATATTGTCCCTGTAGTTAATCCGACCTGGGCAGACACGCTGTCTACCCAGTTACAACAATTGAATCAATCTTTGGTTAGACACAAGTCTACCCCACGCCTCTCTGGGGCCAAGGGGTCATCTAAGTGGGCCATTTCTTCCTCACAATCCACTAATATTTTGGATAATTCTTCCGATGAGGATGGGGAATATACTAAAACTACAACCCAGGTTGATGTTAATGACCTAGTGGAGGCTATTATGCTGATTCTACAAATAGATGATGAGATCGAGCCTACTACTACATCTAAGAAACATGATAAATTTAAACGTCAGAAAGTTGCTAAAGTAGTAACATAGTATCTAAGGTTGAAAAAAGACAATTGTCCATCGAGTTCAACCTATTTGTGGTCTCCTATGCATGATTATTTTGTAGAAAATTTTGACTGAAGTTGATGACTGCCGTTACGTTTTACCCCTCTTTTTTATAATAACCATAGTGCGTGCCTATGCCCCGTAACCCTGGATATCCTTATACATTAGGAATTTATCTAACCCATTCTTAAAGGTGTTGACTGAGTCCGCCATTACAACTCCCTCAGGCAGGGAATTCCAAAGACGTATCGTCCTTACCGTAAAAAAGCCTTTACGCCGTATTGTGCGGAATCTCCTCTCCTCTAACCTGAGCGAGTGTCCACGAGTTCTCTGTGTTGATCTAACCAAAAACAGGTCCTGCACAAGATCTGTATAATGTCCCCTTATATATTTGTAAATGTTGATCATGTCCCCTCTTAATCTGCTCTTTTCCAGTGTAAACATGCCGAGTCTTGCAAGCCTTTCCTCATATTCCAGCGTCTCCATACCCTTAATTAGTTTGGCCGCCCGCCTTTGAACCTTTTCTAGCTCCAGGATATCCTTTTTGTAGTAAGCTGCCCAGAATTGTACACAGTATTCAAGGTGTGGCCTCACAAGTGATTTATATAACGGGAGTATAATACTCTCGTCCCTAGCATCAATTCCCCGTTTTATGCATGCTAATATCTTATTAGCCTTCTTTGCTGCAGTCCTACTTTGGGTACTACTGCTTAGTTTGCTATCTATGAGGACACCTAAGTCCTTTTCCAGTACAGAATCCCCTAATTTTACCACATTCAGTAGGTAGGTGTTATTTTTGTTCTTGTTACCACAGTGCATTATCTTACACTTGTCTGTATTGAAACGCATTCTCCATTTCGCTGCCCAAGCTTCTAATTTAACTAAGTCGTTCTGAAGCGACTCAGCATCCCCCTCCGCATTTATAACTTTACACAATTTGGTATCATCTGCAAAAATTGACACCATGCTCTCTAGACCTTCTGTTAGGTCGTTAATGAAAATATTGAACAATAGCGGTCCTAATACTGAGCCTTGCGGCACACCACTTAGCACTTCAGTCCAAGTTGAAAAAGATCCATTAACCACAAGGCGCTGCTCTCTATTATCTAACCAGTTTTTAACCCAAGTGCATATTGTGCTTCCTAGCCCTGATTCTTGTAGCTTGTAGATAAATCTCATGTGTGGTACAGTGTCGAATGCTTTGGCAAAATCTAAAAAGATTACATCCACCTCTACCCTGATCTAGGTTTGCGCTTACTGTTTCATAAAAGCCAAGTAAAGTGGTTTGACAGGATCTGTCCTTCATAAACCCATGTTGATTCCTTTTAATGACCTTATTGACTTCAAGGAACTTCTGAATACTATCTCTTAGAATACCTTCCAGTACTTTCCCCACTATAGATGTAAGACTAACTGGTCTATAATTACCTGGTTCAGCTTTTACTTCCCTTTTTGAATATAGGCACTACTTCCGCTATACGCCAGTCTTTGGGAACCATACCTGATATTACTGAATCCTTAAAGATCAAAAATAGCGGTTTTGCAAGGTCAGAGTGAAGCTCCAGTAGAACCCTTGGGTGAATACCATCGGGACCTGGTGACTTATTAATCTCTTGCTATTAATGTATTTAAATAATTTTTTGGGATTCGCTTTGCTTTCCTTTGCTACTAGTTTTTCAGTTTCCACTTTAGCCGCTCTTATTTCCTATTTGCATATTTTGTTACATTCCTTATAGTGCTGAAATGACTCTGCTTCCCCGTCAGATTTGTATTTTTTAAATGCTCTCCTTTTCTTGGCCATAAGTTCCTTTATCTTTTTGTTAAGCCACATCGGTTTATGATTTTTATTCCTTTTTTTTGCTGCTCGTAGGAATAAATTTGAGTGTATTTTTAGCTAGCAGGAATTTTAGTACCTCCCATTTCTCCGTAGTATTTTTTCCTAAAAACAAACCTTCCCATTCAATATCCCTGAAATATCCCTGAAAAATACCCTCATCTTCTCACCACATTCTGACCATTTAATTGACATAAATCAGTAATCCTGGTCGTCTCCAGGAAAGAAGTTTTCCCTGTCTAAAAAGATGCTAGCTCGTTATCCTATCCCTGCGGAGTTGATTAACAAGTGGGAAACTCCACCACCTGTGGACTCATGTCGCACGTCTTGTGGTGCCATCTACTCTCCCTGTCACCTCACTGAAGGAACCGACGGATAAGGGTGTGGAGGGTTGCCTGAAGTCTATTTATTCTCTTACTGGTGCTGTATATAGACCCACTATGGCGGCCTCCTGGGTTGCGAAAGAAATTGAAGCATGGGTTCAGGCAATTGAGGATGAGCTACCACCAGGATTTTTCTGACACTGCCAGACAACATCTGTCTTATATTACCACAGCCTCACACTATATTCAGGAGGCGGCCTCTGAAGCAGGTGTAATGGCGGCCAAGGCATTTACTACATCTGTCCTGAATCGCCAAATTCTGTGGTTGAGGTCCTAGAAGGTGGACCTGGACTCCAAAAAGACCATGGAGGTTCTCCCTTTTAAGGGAGACATTCTATTTGGGGAGGATCTGAACAAGATTGTGACTGACTTGGCGACTGCCAAGACTGCGTTTCTCCCAAGTACTAATCCTTCTGCTCCGAAGGCTAAGAGTACCACTTTTCGCTCCTTTCGACCCCCAGGAAAAGCAAAAGGTCAGGCGTACCTGAGACAGGCTCGTGCTTCCAAAACCACCAAGCCCAAATCTAAACAATCAGCTTCCAAACAAGACAAGCCTGCTGCATGACGGGGCGGGCCTCCCCCTGGGGGACCCCAGGGTGGGAGGCCGACTTCTGCAGTTTGCCCAGGCCTGGTTAATGACCACTTCGGACGCCTGGGAGCAGGAAGTTTTCTCTCACAGATATGCAATCTCTTTAAAGAGACGTCCCCCTCGCCAGTTATGCATGACGGTTATCCCTTCAGATCCATTAAAAGCTCTACACTTGGTTGTACAATCCCTTCTGGACACAGGAGTGGTAGTGCCGGTACCTCTGTCTCAGAGAGGCAGGGGATACTATTCTACCCTGTTTCTAGTTCCGAAGCCAAATGGGTCCTTCCGGCCTATACTCAACCTGAAATCATTGAACAAATTTGTGAGAGTATCCAAATTCTGTATGGAAACTGCGCTCCATTGTGCTGGCCGTGGAACCGGAAGACTATATGGTATCCCTGTACACACAGGATGCTTACCTGCACAGACCTACTGCCATGTCACATCAGCAATATCTGCGG
Organism: Pseudophryne corroboree; assembly: GCF_028390025.1. NCBI lineage: Eukaryota > Metazoa > Chordata > Amphibia > Anura > Myobatrachidae > Pseudophryne > Pseudophryne corroboree. The sequence continues at coordinate 377,569,269 of NC_086447.1, read as the reverse complement.
TTTGCTATTGGCAACTTACATTATCAATTCCGGGCCTTGCCTTTTGGATTGACCACGGCCCCTCGGATATTCACCAAGGTCATGGCCGTAATGACGGCCCTTCTCCACCGTCAGGGAATCAGGATTCTGCCGTATCTGGATGACTTGCTGATCCTGGTGAACTCCCAAGAGGTTCTCCGCAGTCATCTGGAACTGACAGTCCGATTTCTACAAGCCCACGGGTGGCTCATCAACTGGAAAAAGCTGGTCCCAGCCCGGAGCATGGTGCACCTCGGGGCACTGCTTGACACACACAGCCAACAATTGTTTTTGTCTCCAGAGAAAGTCCTTAAATTTCAGGACAGGATCAGATAATTCCTCTCTTGCTTAAGAGTGTCGATACACTCGGCAATGCAAGTACTAGGCCTCATGGTGTCGGCTTTGGACACGATAGAGTATGCTCAATTTCATCCCCGCCCTCTGCAGAGGTTAATCCTTTCCAAGTGGGATGGCCTGCCTCATCGGATCAGGTCTCAAATGATCTCCTTGACTCCGGAGGTTCACTGAGCTGGTGGCTACAGGACCAAAAGTTGAGCAGGGGCTGTCCCTTCTGGATCTCCAACTTGGTCCTACTGACAATGGATTCCAGCCTGCGGGGTTGGGGCGCGGTGTTGGACCAGCACTCTCTCCAGGGCCGATGGACCAGGGAGGAATCTCCCTCCCGATTAAACATTCTGGATTTGCGGGCAGTGTAAAATGCATTGACACTGGCCCTGCCTCTAGTACAGAACAGGCCCAAGTACAATCAGACAACGCCACCACGTGGTGTACATAAATCAAGGCGGCACTCGAAGCCGCATGGCAATGCTGGAAGTATCAAAATCCTACACTGGGCGGAACGCCATCTGCTAGCAATATTAGCAGTGTTCATTCCCGGAGTCCTCAACTGGGAAGCAAATTTCCTCAGTCATCAGGACATACTCGCCAGAGAGTGGAGTCTTCATCAGGAAATCTTTCAACTCCTAGTAGACAAGTGAGGCCTACCAGATGTAGACCTGATGGCTTTTCAACACAATCACAAGGTTCCGGTCTTCGGATCAAGGACAAGGGATCCTCAAGCATCATTCGTGGACGGACTGGCAATTCCATTGAACTTTCGGCCATACGGGTTCCCTCCAGTGTCACTCCTGCCCAGGGTACTACGGAAGTTCAAGCAAGAAAGGGGAATGCTACTTCTAGTCGCTCCAGCGTGGCCCAGACGGCATTGGTTCTCAGACCTGCAGGGTCTATCATTAGAGCGTTCTCTTCTGCTTCCTCAACGCCCAGACCTCCTCGTTCAGGGCCCTTGTGTCTATCCGGACCTGGCCAGGCTGGCTTTGACTGCGTGGCTCTTGAAGCTTCACTCCTGAGGGCCAAAGGATTCTCTGAGGCGGTTATTCAAACTATGTTGAAGGGCCGCAAACTGGCTTCTGCACAGATTTATTACAGGGTCTGGAAATCTTACTTCACATGGTGTGCTGCTAAGAATTATGATGCCTATTCGTTCAGAACTTCCAGGCTTTTCGCTTTTCTGCAACAAAGCCCATATTTAGGCTTTCGTCTGGCCTCACTCAAGGATCATATATCTGCCTTGTCAGTGTGGTTTCAGAGGAAAATTCCGTCTATTTCTGACATTCATACTTTCACTCATGGTTTTTTACGGATTCAGGCTCCCTGTGTCCCTCCTGTGGCTCCATGGGATCTGTTTGTTGTCTTAAATGCCCTACAAGAGTCTCCATTTGAACCTGTTGAGTCTGTGGATCTTAAATGTCTTACACTTAAGGTCATGTTTTTACTGGCTATTGCCTCTGCTATGAGGGTGTCGGACTTAGGCGCTTTGTCCTGTCGTCCACCCTTTCTGATTTTGTTACCGTGACCGGTCAGTTCTTTGAACTCACCCTGATTATCTACCTAAGGTGGTATCATCTTTCCATCTTAACCAAGAGATTGTGGTTCCGGCCTTTATCTCTTCTGGTTCGTCCTCCAAGAGATGTGGTACTGGCTCTCCGTATTTACGTAGAGCGGACTGCCTCCCTCAGGAGGTCAGATATCCTTTTTGTACTTTTTGGTTTTCACAAACGTGGCTGGCCTGCGAATAAGCAAACCTTGGCCAGATGGATTAAAATGGTGATTGCACAAACCTATGCACAGGCTGGTTTTCCAGCTCCTGCTGCTAATAAAGCCCATTCTACTCAGTCTGTTGGACCTTCTTGGGCGGCCCGAGGCGCATCCACTGAACAATTGTGCAAGGCAGCTTTTGTGGTCCTCAGTGAACACGTTCATCAGGTTCTATACCTTTTGATACTTCCGCCTCCCAGGATGCTTCCTTTGGACGCCGGGTTCTTGTGCCCACTACGGTGCATCCCCTCCCATGAGGAACTGCTTTAGGACATCCCCGATGTATTCCCTGTGGAATCCCAGTGTACCCCGCTGCAGAAAAGGAGATTTATGGTAGACTTACCATGGTTAAATCTCTTTCTGCGAGGTACACTGGATTTCACAGGGCGCCCACTGTGACGCACTTAGCTTCTTTGGGTTTGTATGGCATTAGCCGCTAGTCCCTTCTCCTGTCATGAGAATGTGGTTCTATGTGACTAACATCTACCGTCTCTTTTACCTGCTACTGTATTGGACTGGTTAACGAAACTGAGTTCCAGTGCCTGGAGGCGGGGTTATAGAGGAGGCGATGTAATGCATCCTGGGAACAGTCAAAGCTTTAGCCTGTTGGTGCCTCGGATCTAGATCCAACTCTACACCCCGATGTATTCCCTGTGGAATCCAGTGTACCTTGCAGAAAGAGATTTAACCATGGTAAGTCTACCATAAATCTCCCTTTATAAACCTACATGGCAACTCTATAAAGAATCCAACACCTGTGCTATAGCCTAGACTGCTTACCGCAAAGCAAGGAAACCTGCACCAGGCTAGGCTGCTCACACTATAAAATTGAGACCTACTATACAGTACAGCTTGTGTACCTCCTCTTAAAATGTAAATAGTATACTGGACCCGTCATTTACATGGTCACTAACTATTGTGACCGCCATTAGAGCCTGTTCTCTCACTGTTTTCCACCATTCTCTCCTCTCCTGCCCCCAGGACTTTCTCTCTTTCCTGCCCCCCCCCCTCCCCCCCCCCCACACACACACACACATTGTGGCTTTTTCTTTGCCACATTCAGTCCCCCAGATCTTTCCCTCCCACAGCTAGTTCTCTATTCTACCCTTTGTCTCTCTTCCCCCATTTTCTCTCTCTTCCCTCCATTATTTCTGCCTGTTTTCTCTCTTTTCCCCATTCTCTTTCTCTCTCTCAAAAGTTCCATCTCCAGCCCCACAGTGCCCCGGGGTGGCAAGGCCTGCTTTACTGCTGGACTTTGGGAGGATTGGATGAGACAGCTGGTGTGTGGCAGTCTTCTGATGACGGTCACTCTGTGACCAAAAACGTTTGAGATATGGAATTATCTATGCCGAATTTAAGCTCTGAATAATAAATCCTTTGTGATTATTCATATGAAAAATCCTGGTGAGTGCTCCACTTTTCAGTTCTAAATTTGGATACCCTTCTTGAGTATTTTTGGTGACACCCCACTGGATGGACATTGTATATGAGAGTGCGACCTAAATATATATATATATATATATATAAAAGAGCAAAAATGACAGCACTCAAAACCATAGTACAGAATGAATAGATGGTGCAAGGCAGTAAAATAACATAAAGGCACTCGCTTTTCCAGCTCATTGGAAAAAGCAAAACAAGCCAGCACTCACGGTTTAGATGAGAAAACAAAGAAGATTTATTCCATATCAAGGCGACAAGTGTACATACAGGCACAGCCCAACAGCTGTTTCAACCGATACAGGTCTTCCTCAGGGGAGACCTTCATTTTCTCATCTAAACCGTGAGTGCTGGCTTGTTTTGCTTTTTCCAATGAGCTGGAAAAGTGAGTGCCTTATATATATATATATATATATATATATATATATATATGAAAAGTGTATAAAGTGGTTTAAAGCGACCAATGGTGTCTTAAAACTTTAATGAGACTAAATTTAAAAATGGTAAAAATTTTATAAAATACAATTAGCACCAATACAAAAAGTGAATGATATAAAAACCATATACAAAAATCAATACAATAATATAAATAACAAATCACTGGACCTGTATGCCAATATACAAATTAATGTAAAATTGGTAGTGTAAACCGATATAGGACAAAAGGATCAAAATCCTAACAATAAAAATTGGAAATAAGATCAGCATAAAAAATGTATAAATGAGATTCTTAGCTTTTGAGGAGGTAAGTATTATAGCATCCAACGCGTTTCGTCCTATCTGGACTTCATCAAGGGGTAATTGGTGATTGGGACAGCACATCTATATATACCTGTGTTAATGAGGAAGTGATTCTTACATCACTTCCTGTCAATTACCAGATACGAAATTACATAACTATTTATGCATATCAAAACACAGTATCAATAGCCTCACAGCATAATGTCACTATGCTGTGCAAAACCGCTTTATAAAAGAACTAATTCCAAGTGTTTAAAACTGCAGAGAACGTGTTTAAAGTTCATGATCCTGGACTTTCTGTCCGGACCGTGGGTGACGTCACGTCCGCCCCACTTCCGGCGTCCGGCATCTTCAATTGCGCATGCGCCGGGTGCGGATCGTTGATGTGTCCATTGTCAGCTGCGCATGCGCCTGCTCTCCCATTAGATGGATATCAAAAGTTCACAGCATGTAGTAAATAGCGGCGGCCATGTTCTTGGAGTAGATTAAGACAGACACCTAATTGTATAGTTTCGATTTTAGTGCAAAATCATCATCAGGAACATGTACATTACAAACAGGCTTACCTTATAAATGCTCTAAACACCACCAGTGCCCCGCGTGCTTCCCTGCCATTTCCCGGCTTAAACTGATGTCATCAGCAGCGGCCCTGCCGTTGCCCTGACAACCAGCGCCGGCTTCCCCTCAGTGCTCCCCATCACCAAGGTAACTGAGTATAAACAACAGACGGCATTGCCGTTAAGACATATATCACAGCAAAATAGTCCATTCTTAGAATAGAGAAAGATTAGCAATTAGAGATAAGCAATAAATATGTATATACATATATAAGAAACGTACTTATGTAAAGCTACTGAAAGTCAGATACTCATTGAGCCCAAAGGGCTGTACTGTGTTTAACTCAAAAATCCATCTCGACTCTTATTGCAATAATAACCTATCACGATCACCCCCTCTCTTGTTGTCTGGTACATGATCTATGATCTTATAACACAACTGTGCCAAAGTATGTCTACATTGTTTGAAATGCCTGGCAACAGGCTGGTCGATGGTTTTGCCCTCCAATGCTTGATGTATGGCACTTCTATGTTGGGCCATCCTTTCTTTAAATGTTCTAATAGATTTCCCAACATAGTAACTGCCACAAGGACATCTAATAAAATAAATCGTATACCTGGTGGAACATGTTACTACATGTTTGATAGGGATTCTTTTTCCCGTATGTGGGTGTGCGAATGAATCCCCTACTTCCATATAGGTGCAAGTAGTGCACCCCAGACACCGATATTCTCCTGGTCTTTTTGTTAAAAAATTACCTACCACCGGTTTTAATCTTGATACATCCGTACACACTAATCTATCCCTTAAATTTCTACCTCTTCTATAACAAGGCATCAGCCTCTTGTTTTTCACTGAGGGTAAATGCCCATCTTGTTGAACAACAGGCCACAAACGTTTTGCTTCCTTTGTTAATTCTAGATTAGTATCAGTGTAATCGCTTACCCAGATCATAGAATCAGTGGTATTAGACTTATCATCTTGTGGTACCGGAATCTTTGGAGCTGACCTAGCCTTCAACATAGCTTTACTCAGTTCCCCACTATCATCTCCACGTTGTAGGAATCTTTCTCTCATCATGTCTATTCTCATCATCGATCTCACTGCAAATCCTGCGTACTCTCAGGAATTGCGAGTAAGGCAGACCTTTTTTGAGTGGAGCTGGATGAAAACTACTAGCCTCTAACATCGTATTACAGTCAGTTGGTTTTGAATATAGTGAAGTTCTCAAATTGTTGTTAACCAAAGAAACCTCTACATCGAGATAATGGATGCTGATCGCTTGAATGTCATACGTAAATTTAATATTTGGATCTAATGTATTGACCACATCCATCATCTCAATGAACTGTTCCCTTGTACCCAACCATAACATGAAAATATCATCGATGTAGCGCGTAAAGAAATGTATGCTATCAGAAAAGGACCTTCCGAAAAACATAAATCTCTCGACCTCAAACATAAATGCATTCGCAAACACTGGAGCTACGCAACTGCCCATTGCGCAGCCCAGTGTCTGCAGGAAAAAGACATCATCAAATAAGAAATAATTACTGCTTAAAGCTAAATGTAACAATTTCAAAAAGAAAGACAAATTTGGACCTTCATACAAAGGACTATTTTCCAACAATTTCTTTACAGCTTCCACTCCCCTATCTAATGGAATACAGGTTGAGTCTCCCTTATCCAAAATGCTTGGGACCAGAGGAATTTTGGATATCGGATTTTTCCGTATTTTGGAATAATTGCATACCATAATGAGATATTATGGTGATGACACCTAAATCTAAGCACAGAATGTATTTATGTTACATATACACCTTATACACCCAGCCTGAAGGTAATTTTAGCCAATATTTTTTATACCTTTGTGCATTAAACAAAGTGTGTGTACATTCACACGATTCATTTATGTTTCATTTACACCTTATGCACACAGCCTGAAGGTCATTTAATACAATATTTTTAATAACTTTGAGTATTAAACAAAGTTTGTGTACATTGAGCCATCAAAAACAAAGGTTTCACTATCTCAGTCTCGCTCAAAAAAGTCAGTATTTCGGAATATTCCGTATTTCGGAATATTTGGATATGGGATACTCAACCTGTATTTGTATATAAGCTGATTATATCAGCCGTGCATAACCAACAAGGGGAGGGAATTTGTCCCAATGCTCTTAATTTGGACAAAAAAGTATTAGTGTCCTTCAAATAGGTGTCCTGCGCTTGCACCACTGGTTGGATATAGTGATCAAGATATTTAGATACTTCATAAAACAATGAGTCTCTGGCAGACACAATTGGCCTGCCAGGCGGATTTTTACTGTTATTATGTAACTTCGGAATCGTATAAAAAATGGGTACTTTCGGGTATTTCTTCTGCAGTGCTGTAACGACATACTCTGTAATATAACCATCAGATCGAGCTTCTTCCAATAAATCAGAAAGTTCTTGCGTATATTGCAGTGTAGGATCACCTTCCAACTTACAATAAACTGACGTATCCAGAAGCTGCCTATACGCCTCATTCTTATAATCAGATCTTGTATAACGAGTGCACCCCCTTTATCTGCGTAGCGAGATCCTTTAGAGCACCCCACTCAGCTTTAGATAAATTACTATGGTGTGCCTTAACATGATTTTTATCCCTTGATGCGCTCTAGAATTAGAACTACGGTTTTATTTATTCAAAATCAGTTAGTGTATTTTGAATCTATTTCTTTGACACTACACCTTTATCAATGGGCAAGCTTCCACACAGAGATGATCCCCTGTCGAAAGAGACTAAAATTAAATAGAAACCAAAAAAGTATCTCTGTGGAGCGCACTTATTAAAGTATGATTTGGTATATTTATATCTGATTACTAATAAAGAGAGGATGACCTTACAAAAACACCCCTTTTCTTTAAAACACTTTTCTTTTTATTTCTAAAAACAATTCAAATTCTCATTTCCATTAAAAAGAATTGGCAAACATTTTTACAATGTATTATTGCTCATTAAAAATACAAAATTGAGTTTCAACTTTTCCAAACAAAAAATGTATATGCTTTTAACCAACGCGTTTCATCTGATAGCGACTTCTTCAGGGGTGTTCTTGATAATCTATATTATTCTTCAAAGTAATGACTTGTAGGTGGTTTGTCAAACTTTTTATTTATAATTTTATTTATAATGATTCCACTTTTGGATCCCTATGCATGCGGACACATAGGAGAGCTGCTGGGAAATAAAAGAGGCTTAACAATATTCAGTCCACTTTTGGATCCTTATTCTTATTGACATATGAAAGAGCTGCTGGAAAATTATAAATAAAAAGTTTGACAAACCACCTCCAAGTCATTACTTTGAAGAATAATATAGATTATCAAGAACACCCCTGAAGAAGTCGCTATCAGACGAAACGCGTTGGATGAAAGCATATACATTTTTTGTTTGGAAAAGCTGAAACTCAGTATTGTATTTTTAATGAGCAATAATACATTGTAAAAATGTTTACAAATTATTTTTAATGGAAATGAGAATTTGAATTGTTTTTAGCAATAAAAAGAAATGTGTTTTAAAGAAAAAGGGTGTTTTTGTAAGGTCATCCTCTCTTTATTAGTAACCAGATATAAATATACCAAATCATACTTTAATAAGTGCGCTCCACAGAGATACTTTTTTGGTTTTTGAATATATATATATATATATATATATATATATATACACACCACTCCTGAGGAAGGGGCTGTGTCCCCGAAAACGTTTGATCTGACCTGATCTCAATACAGTTTTTGTACACGCTGACAGTCTCCTGAGTGCCGTTCTTAGTTGGAGTGGTATGTGATTTCGTGAAATGGACACCGGAGCATTTGAGTCTTTAATGTGAGTGCAGGCTGAGTTGGACTGATTATTTATATATATATATACACACAGTATATAGTGATATTGCCCAGGGTCATAGAAAATGGGTCCAGGCCAGATTATTGTTGGGGCTTTGACCTAATCATGGAGGCGTGGCATAATTGTGTGGCAGCACAGCACACTGCACAGGATGGTGCTATGCCTCCCTCATCCGGGGGCAGGCCTGGGAGTGCAATTGGTGCAAGTGCTTTCCCCCACGCACATGCAGACAGAGGAGCCTCCCTGGACCCACTGCAGCCCAACACACAGCAGTGTATGCTGGGCTGGGAAGAGTAACCGCTGCTGCCAGACAAGAAATGGGGATTTGGCAGACCTGTTCCCCTGCTAGTCCCTTCCAACAAGCCTGGGTAATTATTACCTGAATCCCCCCCCCACCACCACCACCACCCCTGAAGCCCCTGATAAATCCCTGTTGGCATCAGGCAAGAGTCCTAAATAGAAGCTCAACCAGATGTGAGATGAGCTCAAGAGAGACTGTGGCAAAAATATAACAGAATCCAAATGTGAAAAATGCCACTATTCCAGCTAATTTCTGGTGAGTTTCAAGTAGCATTCTATTGTCAAGTATACAATAGAATGCTAATGTACGCCTTTTATAAGGTTAGACATGCAAGTCACCAGATGTAATACCCAGCGACTTCTAAAGGCTCTTAAAAATACAACAGAATAATTAGTGAAACAATAGGAAGGGTTCTGGACAGCTGTGGTTCTTTATGCAAGTTAAAATAAATAAATTAAAAAATGCATAAAATCCACCCCTACCCCCATAAAACAAGCACAACAAACACTAGTACTTCTGTTATGGTTCCCTACGAATTCCAGCCCTGTGCCAACCCACTATGGTGTGGAGACCCTATACTGCATATCCCCCATGCAATAGTGCCACCAGCCATGGTTGCAGTGCTACAAGTGTGGCGGTACAGCATACTGGTTAGAAATTCCCAGGCGGTACGCTGTTTCGCCGAGTCGCCACCTCGCAGACGCCGGGTGTTGGAGAGAGGAGAGGGCAGCATGCCCTTATCCTCTCCTGCCTGCCCGAGTCCAGCTGCCCGCACTGAAACGCCGGTTTGTGAGCCAATCAGAGCTCGCGGACCGGCAGCCAATCAGGAGCTGTCACTGCCGGATCGCGAGGACTGATTGGCTCGTGGACCGGCGCCAGTTCTAATATACAGAATGATGCTGCCGCCACAGGAAGACACGGAGACCGGACTGATGGCAGGAAGAGAGCGTGCTGCGCTCTCTTCTCCCCAGCAGCAGGCCAGCAGCAGAAGACCTTGCCAGCCCCATGCAGCAGCAACAACGGTGAGTTGTACTGCTGGGGCATATCTGGCACTTTGGGGGCATGTGTATCTGGCACTGTGGGGGCATATCTGGCATTAAAGGGGCATATCTGGAACTGTGGGTACATGTGTATCTGGCACTGTGGGGGCATAACTGACACTGAAGGGGCATATCTGGCACTCTGGGGGCATGTGTATCTGGCACTGTGGGGGCATGTGTATCTGGCACTTTAGGGGCATATCTGGCACTGTGGGGGCATATGCGTATCTGTCACTGTGGGGGCATATGTGTATCTGGCTCAGTGGGGGCATATCTGGCACTCTGGGGCAATGTGTATCTGGCACTCTGGGCCAATGTGTATCTGGCACTGTGGGGGTATATATGGCACTACTGGGAGCATTTGTGCATCTGGCACCATGGGGCATTTGTGCATCTGGCACTATAGGTGCATATCTGACACGGTGGGGGCATATTTGGCACTGTGGGGGCATGTGTATCTGGCACTATTGGGGTCATATGAGTATCTGGTCCCCCCCATATGTGTATCACGCCCCCATTTTCATTGGCCACACCCCATGTGACATTTGGCCTCACCCAATTTTTGGGTGCATGCGCCTTCATTGCGCACACACAGTACCTATAAGACATTTTTTTCTACTTGCACCATTGCCTGTTTGGTAAAACCTAGTGCTGGTTATGGACAGGAGGACCCCACACACTTTTTACCTCTGATTTTCCATTCACAGCCTAGGCAAAAGCACTATTGCTGGTTGAGTTTTTTGGGGGGAACACTGCACATTTCAACTCACTGGAAACATGCCAGAATGCCAGTGATTCAAGGTCTCATATCACACCACACTTACCCGGCAGACTGACGACTCAAAATCACGCGCAACTGCATCCGGAGAATTGGAGGCCAAAGTCGCTGAAGTCTCTCAGTAGAGTTCTGAGAGAATAGATTAGCTGAACATGTGTTAGTATAAGGCATTTGTTTACAATCTCTGCTGTGGATTAAAGCACTTATATGTTAAAAAGTCTGCAGGCTGTTGACCCATATTTGGCATTGAAACACCGCACAACCAGTCTGGCCAGAAACACATATGTTCACCTCATCAATCCACATTTGCGCATAGGATTTGCACACTTCTCTGGAGGAATTATACCTTACCGCCAAACCATATCACCAAGTAGAATGAGTTTACACGTCTTTGTCCATGTGCTATTCACATCAGCCAACTCAAGCCAAAAAGAAGCCAAGGATGAATGGACTCCTCTCTTGACAAAGTTACACTGTACACTGTAGCAGTATGAATGGGGATCAGGCCATTACCAGAATCCAGTTTTGGTGAATGAAGACACGAGAGACTGGGAATTTCTTAAAACATGGGTTGCTGCTACTGTGACATAAATGCCTAAGGGGGACATTTACTAAGCAGTGATAAGAGCAGAGAAGTGAGCCAGTGGAGAAGTTGTCCCATCAACCAATCAGCAGTTCTGTATAATTTTATAGTATGCAAATTATAGATGTAACTTCAGTGCTCACTGGTTGCCATGGGCACTTCTTCGCTCTTATCACTGCTTAGTAAATGTCCCCCGAAGCAATGACTGTAATTATTAGGACACATCCAAATATAGAAATGTTATTTATATACTCAACAGTTCTGCAGATTTCCCTGTAACTTTAATGACTAAATGAATGCATTAGTTATATAAATGTCCATGTTGACTTATATCATTACCGTAACGTAGAACAGTAATGCAGTAAGTGTCCTGTGATGTGGGTTTTAGAATGATAAAAGAATTAATGGCTTAGTCTGATGATATCATGAGTGCATAACCTACCTTGCAATCAAATATAAATCTATTGTTCTGTTGAGTCAGAGAACACCATTCCACTGTGAATCTTGGTTTGTCTGTACATTGCATTATTTACTATGGTTGGACATTTTTCTGACTAAGAAATTTAATGTTGAATTATTTTTATCATTAAATGGGTGGGAAAGTATATAATGTACTGTGCTTTTTAATTTATTGTGGCATTAAATCCATCCGTGGCATTACCTCAGAACCCACCACTGCTATAGATTCCCACTAGTGGCACTTACCCTTCCCCCTCATGCAGAGCGCAGTGAAGTGGCTCTCATAGCTGATCTCTGCATGTTGAAAATAGTGCCCAGTAGTCTTTAGACTTAGAGCTAACTTTTGTTTTTGAGACATGTGCTCCAGAATTCCGTTCGCTCAACTTGCAAAATGGGCATGTGATATCAGCAGTCACAGTCCACGGGAAGTGGACCAGCAGGAGGAAATCAGTAATGCAAATGTGCAGATCTAATGTAATGATGGAGGATGGAGAAGGAGGGCACAGTCGTATGGGACGTGACTGTGTCAGGAAACGCATGTCTAGCAGTGGTTGCATCTCATGTGTCCATGCTAGGTAAGTGGCTGGTTACAGTTCCCTAATTGTGGCAACATACCGTGAAAAAGTGAGAAGAGTCCACCATACTTCACAACATAGAGATATGTTCAATCGGGACAAAATGAGTATAGCCTTCAATCTACTCAAATCCCACCCAGATTCTCAACACCAACTACAGAGTAAAACCCCACCCTTTCTCAAAGCCTTCCCTACTTGCAAGGTGCAAAATGGGGATAACTATGAGGTGTGCAGTCCATGGTTGTCATGTTTGCTACTACATTTACTGCCAGCCCTAAAGAGATTTACTAATAATTTTTATATTGCAAAAAAAATATAGAGATCAAAAAATGATTCGTCATATTAAAGCACTAAATTACACATAGGGCCTAATTCTGAGTTGATCGCAGCAGAAAATTTGTTAGCAATTGGGCAAAACCATGTGCACTGCAGGGGGGCAGATGTAACATGTGCAGAGAGAGTTAGATTTGGGTGGGTTATTTTGTTTCTGTGCAGGGTAAATACTGGCTGCTTTATTTTTACACTGCAATTTAGATTTCAGTTTGGTTACACCCCACCCAAATCTAACTCTCTCTGCACATGTTACATCTGCCCCCCCCCCCCTGCACTGCACATGGTTTTGCCCAACTGCTAACAAATTTGCTGCTGCGATCAACTCAGAATTAGGCCCATAGTGTGCACCAACAGTAAATAGGGTTGCAAAACTGGTTTTACCAATTTCATCTAGATAACACATCTTATTAATTTTATTTTTAGAACTTGTGTCAGCAAAATGTATGGCTGTCAGTGTAATCCATTAGCAAAGATTGTAGACTTGACTGAATCCGCAGGTTTTCTTTTCATGTATGATTTAATTGAAAAATATACCAAAGTTCATTCATAAGTTATTTTCTAGGTGTATAACATCTCACATTATCTTGTATTGCTAGTACATTACAGTTTTGTGTATTTTATGTCATCTATGTAGATTGCAGGACATCATGCACATAGGTTCCATGCAGCAAAAATTCCAGCTCATTTATTTGTATTCTGTAGTACTGTCATGTGTCTTCTGGAAGATCAGATCCTCATTTCCTTTGTGGCTGATTTGTTTTTTCTTGTCTATACATTATAATAGTATTATGATCCTTTGCCTCAGGCATGGTATTTGAAGTATTCTGCCAGCACGTAAGCCTTTCTTATTGATAACATGTGACAGCTTATGCAATTTGGTTTAGCATATGCTTTATATACAAGCAAGACATGAGGCATACAAGGCTTATGTGCAGAACTGAAGAAGGTCAGTCAGACTGTAATGCATGTACTTTCATAGCAGTTCAACACATCTTAGCAATCACTGATACACAGTAAAACTTTTGTATTTTGTTTTCTAGCAACTACTATCAAAAGTTTTATGTGAACATGGTTTTGTGCTACCGACGAATTACCCCTGGATACATCAGATTATTGCAGGTATGTTTTTTCCTAAATTGCTTAATATACTGTTTTCATTTACTTGTGTTTTATTATACAGAGGGTAAAAAATATTTTTATATACACACATAATGATATTAATTCAATATACTATGTAACCACCTGCACTGATAACATATGCAGTGTTACAGACAGTTCAAAAAACAAAGCACTGGTACCTCTGTGATTACAGTGTATAGTGCCCTGGACAGGATTATTAATTCCGTAAATCTGTATTATAATGGGTTTGCACGGGTGCAGCTGTCACCCAGCTGTAATATTAAGTGGAACTAAGAGTTTGAAACTCATTTAAAATATAAATTAACACACTGTACATTCTAAAAGTGCTTTTAAGTGATCTGTGATACAAAATGATACAAGACAAATTTTGTCTACTAAATACTGTACACTGTAACTATATCTAATATATCTGCTTTATAACAGAAGGACTAGTATACAGTATAACATGGTCATACTGTCCTCAATGTACTTAAATTATTTAATATTTTTGATTAAGCAGCCTCCAGACTCGCACGTATTTCATCGATTAGGTGGAGGAAGAGCTGGTGACATTTGAGGGGAGATTTATCAAAGCCTACAGAGAGATAAAGTGGTGAGAGATAAATTACTAAACAATTCTGTCATTTTTCAAACGCAACCTGTAACATGACACATAGAAGCTGATTGGTTGGTAGCTTGCTCTACTTTATCTCTCTCCAGGCTTTGATAAATCTCCCCCCTGGAGTTATAAAAGTCTTGCCATGTTAATGTAAGTAACTTTCATATGCAGAATACTATGCAGTATATAGATGCAGACCAGCTTGATTTCAGCTAATCATGGTGTGGTCTCCTTTGTGATAACCCACCATCTTTATTATCTCTAGTGTAAACTGGAGATCATTCCCTGGATCCGTTATCTAAGAACTAGTGCTAGTCGGGCATATTCAATAGCCCCGCGGCTAATTACAGGAGGCAGCATGGTTCACTTAGCAGTGATGCACGGGCAATAAAGAAAACGGCACAGTTAGGGCTTCACGCACGGTGAAAACCCATTGATTCTGCAATGTACGGGGAAGCAGTGAGTTTCCGCACAGTAATCCCAGATTTTAGGCTCAGGGAAAGGCTATTTAATTTAATAGCCTTCACTCACAGGGTAATTACCTGACAATTAGCTGTCGGGTAAACCTCACAGCTAATTGAATATGCCTGATTGAATCTTTAGAAAGGTGAAGTGTCATCCAGTATCTCATCTCTCTGGCCTCGCAGACAGTTGGTCAGATGCAGACTGTCAGGTAAAGTCCCAGAGGAGATGTTGCCTTGGATGGAAAAACAAACTTCAGTGCACAGAAACACAGTTATGTTAGATTAGATCTTGCAAACTTTACACCAAACATTTATTTATTATAGAAGCAGATACTCAGGGCCGGCTCTACCATTAGGCAGCTTTAGGCGGCTGCCTAGGGGCGCCGGCTCCTGGAGGGCGCCACTAAATTCATCTAGCAAAAAACTGAAGGATGACTCTGTGTGCGGCCTCCTCCTTACACTGCACTGGCTGCTGCTTCGGGTCTAATCAGGTGCAGCCGGCGCTATCAGGCTGTACCACAGAGTGCCTCAGCGCTTCCTACGTGCTAACAAGTGTAACATCATGTCATATGAAGGCACATAGGAGGCGGATGTAACTATGGCTCCACAAGGGGCGCCCCCATGGCCGCTGCTCATAGTCCTGATCCCGACTCTCTAGCAGCAAGCAGCACCTGACTACATGTCTGTCTGTACCTGCAGCATCGCTTTAATGCTCCTGCCAGCTATAAGAGGAGCCATACCAATTATGAGGGAAAACAAGGAAACTATTGGGTAAGTAACCCATGGGGATTTCTACAGGACCACAGACATCTTACAGCCTGGTGGGTGGTTTGCACTTGTAAACAGCATAATAGGGAAACACAGGCACCGGGGTACAATACAGTACAAATGGAGGAGGGGAGGTCTGTAATTAACTTACAGATGGAGGGATGGAACACAATAAGGACCATACAAATATATGTATATAATACTGTATGTATACACATACAATTAAATATCCCACCAGACCCCATATACAAATGCAGTGTATACAGGATGGATAGATAGATAGATAGATAGATAGATAGATAGATAGATAGATAGATAGATAGATAGATAGATAGATGGATGGATGGATAGATAGCACTCAGCAAAAAAAATGTAAATTGGCCTCAGTGTCCTATACAATTGCCAACATGCCAGCTAGCATGTATACATAGGCAGATAGAACGGTCATCACTCAAGGATTTGAAGGTAAAAGTACTGTATATTGTGAACAAAGTCCCGAAAATATACTTTTTCACTTTAAAAGTTCATGAGTGTTGTTTCTTCTTTCTGTATATGGGTAATAATGCAATATACCCTAGTCCACCTAGTGGCCACCTGCATTACCCCGCCGAAAGGTGGTGGTGGGGGGGTTTGCAGGTTAGGGGGTGCTAGGCTGAAGATTTGCCTAGGATGCATAGAGACCTTGCACCGGCCCTGCAGATACTGTATATGATTTGCTGAAAAGTTAATGCTGGCTAAAGTCAAGTGAGTGTTCTACAAGTTGTGTTCACCAACAGGTGCACTCTGAAAGTTCATGACTGATCATTTGTACTTTCAGTAAGAATTCAGCATTGAATCTCCAATGGATGCTACTAAATGGCAATAGTCACTATTTTTAAGATTTTTTTTTCTGAACTGGACCTCTCTACAAAACTTTACACAGGCTCTTAAGACCCACTTCTCAGTCAAAGCTTCCCTGTTCTCATACTAACCTACTGTTCTGTGCTCCTTGCTCACTGTCTCCCCATATGTGTCACCCCTGTCTATCTCCTACTTTCCTATAAACTGTAAGCTCTCATGAGCAGGTCCCCCTTCCCTGTACTATCATCTCCAACAACAGCACCACTTTTGTTTTTGGGTTCAGCTGTTCATTTAGGTATTATTACTGCTGCTGCCACAGTGTGTATGAACCTTTTCTGTCCCCTTCAATGCTGTGTACTGTAAGTCACTTTGCTCTTGTTTTGTTCATACTGTGGGGTATATTCAATTAGGGTCGGATCCATTCCGACATGCATTTGTCGGAATGGATCCGACAACCCTTATTCAATCTCATCTCAATTCGACTTTTAAAAAGTCGAATTGAGATGAGGGACCCAGAGGAGTAGAGGGGGGAGGGGGGGGGGGGAGCCTCAGGGAGACCAGCGGGGACAGCCGCGGGCAGACGGAGGAGAGCAGTGTTACAGTAGCGCTGCAGAAGGACGTCTGACAGCCGCCCGATCTCACGGCAGTGTCCACCCGGCTCCAGCAAGCGTGACCTCACTTGCTGGAGCCGGGTGGACGCTGCCGTCAGCAGCGCGGCTGTCAGACATCCTCCTGCAGCGCTGTGCTGTAGCGCTGCTCTCCCCTGTATGCCCGCGGCTGTCCCCCTTGTACCTGCGGCTCCCCCCCCCCCTCTCCTCCTCTGGGTCCCACATCTTAGTCCGACATTTTTTTATGTCGGACTGAGATGGTCGGAAACTGGGCCAAATCCTGTCGAATTTGGCCTTGTTTCACTCAAAAGTGCGTGAATCGGCAGCTATACCGCTGATTCACGTACTATTCGACAAGCCGAATTCCATGACTTGTTGAATAAAAACTGATGGGACTGAATAGGTCGAATCACTATTCGACCTTAAAAAGTCGAAAACTGCCGTCTTTTCGACAGACAGCAGTTTTCGATCCTAATTGAATATACCCCTGTATCTCTTTATGTACTTTGTAAGGTTCTGCAGACCCCTGGTGGTGTCAAATAAAGAATACTAATAGTAACATTTTGTTTTCCAGCTATTTGTGATGTTGGGCTGAAAGTTATTAGATTAAACATCATCTGTGTGTTACTGTTCTGATCCTTCTACTTGCCAACACCCCAGCAGTCTGGTTTAATGTATTCCCACCCCCAGAAAAAAAAAAGAAGAACATTCTTTATCACTGCATATCATTTATTTATTTAGTTAGTTACGGAAGTTAGATAATCTTCAGGTGCCAGGACACATGTTAATATAAGAGCTTGCGCTGAGAATAGAAACATAGAATAGAACATAGATAGGAAATACTTGGCCCATCTAGTCTGCCCATGTACCTACACACACTAACACACTAGGGTTAGTTTTTGTTGGGAGCCAATTAACCTACCAGTATATTTTTGGATTGTGGGAGGAAATCGGAGTACCTGGAGGAAACCCACGCAAGCAAGGAGAGAATATACAAACTCCACACAGCAGAGGCTGGCAAGAAAGTGGGGCAGGGTGCCATCTACCCCCTGGGCCAGTAAAATGTAAGTGATCCAGGGCCACCTGGCTGTAGGAGGCAAGCAGAGGTCTGACTGCTTCTGACTGCTCTCAATTATAACGTTTAACCCCCCTACCTGGCTGCTGAACAACAGGGGTTAGCAGAAAATGGTTACCATCATAGCAGGCTATAAGAAAATGGCCTCTGCTGACCACAGGTGTCCTTTCCCAGGAACCTAGGGGCTGGAGAGTGGATAAAGGGGTCGGGGCTTAATGGAGGAGTTGGGCTGCTCTTCCTTCTGTTGGAGTATGTACAGAGAGGGGATGGCAGAGGCCAGTACAGTTAGGAGCAGTCTAGAATAGTGCTATGTGAACTTCATGCATAAAGAGTGAACTTCTGGGCCAGCTTCACTTCTGGAGAGATTGTATTGGGAGTCAGCAGCTGTCTGCAAACTAAAGCAGATCAATACTAGTACTGTATAGCTCCACCTCTGCCCCCACATTGTAGACACTGCCACTGTAAAGCTCTACCCCCATGTACACTGACACTGTGCAGTCCCACCTGTTCGCCACCCTGTCTACACTTGTACTATGCAGCCTTACCTGTGCCCACTGACACCGTGCATCCCCCTGTGCCCCCACCCTGTGTACACTGTTACTATGCAGTCCCACCTGTGCCCACTGACACCATGCATCCCCCTGTGCCCACTGACACTGTGCATCCCCCCTGTGCCCCCACCCTGTGTACACTGGTACTATGCAGCTCCACCTGTGCACACTGACACCGTGCATCCCCCCTGTGCCCCCACCCTGTGTACATTGGTACTATGCAGCCCCACCTGTGCACACTGACACTGTGCATCCCCCCTGTGCCCCCACCCTGTGTACACTGTTACTATGCAGTCCCACCTGTGCCCACTGACACCATGCATCCCCCTGTGCCCACTGACACTGTGCATCCCCCCTGTGCCCCCATCCTGTGTACAGTGGTACTGTGCAGCCCCCCTGTGCCCACTGACACTGTGCATCCCCCCTGTGCCCCAACCCTGTGTACACTGGTACTATGCAGCCCCACCTCTGCCCACTGACACCGTGCATCCCCCTGTGTACACTGGTACTATGCAGCCCACCTGTGCCCACTGACACCGTGCATCCCCCCTGTGCCCCCACCCTGTGTACATTGGTACTATGGAGCCCACTGACACCGTGCATCCCCCTGTGCCCCCACCCTGTGTACATTGGTACTATGGAGCCCACTGACACCATGCATCCCCCCGTGCCCTCACCCTGTGCACACTGGTAATAAGCAGCCCACCAGTGCCCACTGACCATGTATAACCATCTGAACATCATTAGCAACTTGGTGCTATAGTTTTTGACAAAAAACACATTTGTGTACATGCATTACCTCCATACACTATAAACTGATGCTTACCCTGCGCACATGTAGTTGCTGAAATGAATTACAGTACTGTGTCACCTGTATGCTGCTGGAACAGTGATGTTAATGGTTTATTGTTGTGATTTATGAATTGCTATTCAAACGCCTCAGTGTTGTGAATGTGTTTTGTTCTGCACCGTCTTACTTTTTTTGTCTTGATATACATTTTATGTAATTTGAAAATTGAAGGAGCTGAGGGAAGTGATGTGAAGGGATTCAATATTATATCCCGGCTGTCGGGATTCCGGCGGTCAGGAGACTGACATTGTGATCCCAAAAGCTAGAATACCGGCGGCGAGCAAATTGTGTTCCTTCACGGGCTCACTGCGCTCACGCCGCTTCGGGCCCGGTGGTGACCTTTTGTCGCCACAGGGTTATATTCCCCCTCGGGTGGGGATTCCATCCGGTGATTGGGATTCTGACTGCTGGTATTTCACCGGGTGTCGGGATTCTGGTGTCTGTATCCTGACAGCCGGGATCCCGACAACCGGCAAATTGAACGCCTGCCATATGAAATGGTATATATTGGACATCATTCTGGTCCAGTTGATGTTGCTACTTATATTCGGCACTTTGCTCATGTGCAGGACCCATTGAGTGTGTGCACAAATGGGTCTTGCGTTGTAGGAAGTAGGATGGCAGCAGATTGTCAGTTATAGACAGTCTGCTGCCATTTTGGGGCGGGGAGGGGTGGCATCGCCCTCAGTTTCCCATAATGGAGGCATATAGCTGCTGTTTAGGGGGAGAGAAGAGGCCAGGAATCTCTGTAAACTGTCCGATGGGGAGTCAGTGATCCGATGCCTGCGTCCCAGGATGCAGGTCAGATCACTACTGCAGCAGGAGGCGTCTACTTGTGAAACGACCGATGTATCGTATGCAGTCCAGCCGCCTGGGAGCTGCCAGGAGAGTTGTCGGGGTATCGCATGTGTGGTTCACATGCGATACCTCGCACTAGTGGATGGCCACCTTAAGTGATCAGTTTTCTTCCGAGCTCAGACCCAGCTGCACAACTACGCATGTGTGACCTCTTGGTTGCGCGCATGCAGTGGAGTTAAAACCCCACCCAATACTCACCTGCGGGATGTGTGCTGTCTGTGTCCCAGCGCCGGTCTCCTGAGGGGCGTCGGTTTTCCGAGGTCGGGGGTTTAGAGTTAGGGCCCGGGGGGAAGGGTTAGGGTTAGGCACTAGGGGGGATAGGATTAGGCACTGGGAAGGGGGGGGGGGTAGCATTAGCTGACACCCCCAGAGGGTTAGCTGTAGCCAACACCCCTGGAGTGTTAACCCTAGCCGACACCCTCAGGGGTGTGGGGAGGGGGAAAAAGGTGAAATACCTACGCCCATTCGGTGTCAGGAGTCTCACCCGGGATGGGCGTTCTCACTCGGGATGCCGCCGGCATTTCCTACAAAACCCACTGTGCTAACTACTAATAGAGCACATTATTTAAAAGAGTATCAATCCCTCTTTGAAACGTGAGTGCTCCCATATGTGCCAATGCCAGTATGCTGGAGATAGGGCTATTTAGTACCTGTCCCATGTCTGGAGAACATAATGTTTTCTGCAGTTCAGGGTTGCTATTTGTTTTTGGTGATTGCCAGGGAATTACTGCTATGGCCCACATCATTTCAAAGAGGGGACTTCCATCTATCAAATATGGTGTGCACCTGAATTAATGGAAGTCAGGATAGGAGAGATTTTCCACCATCCCTAGACTTCTTTAGTTTTCTGTAGTGTAGGGGGCTATCATCTGAATGCTTCCCTTCACCATCTCCTTCATTTCATGGGGCATATGTAATAGGGTCTGAGATTGCTGGATGTGCCGGATGCTGGCCGTTCTGGGACGTTTTTTTAAAACTGCAGTCATTTACAAGGCATAACCATGCCTTGTAAATGATTGCCGCTTTAAAAACCCATCAGAGATCGGCCAGCATCCTGCACCTACGGCATACTCGGACCCTATCACATGTGCCCCATATCTTTTCATTTTTTTTATCTATAGTTTAGAGTAGGACCAGCCCCCTCTTGGATGATTATACTAACAATATATCTCTACAATCATATAAATTGCAGTAACATATCATTTTACAGCGAATGGAGTATATATATTATACAGTTTGATGTGGATGGTGTAATAAATATTTTAGGTATATCTGTGCTGATCTATGTACGTAGTAACTTTTTCTTTCCATTCTATGTATTAGTCCTTTCACTCTCTGTGTAATCTGTTTTTGTGTATGCTCTCTTATTCTCTTCCTCTTCGTTAGTTTCCTTCCTGTTAGCTCATCCATTCCTTTTCTTCATAGCCCAGTACTATGACTGAAAGAGTGCTGCCTTCTCTGGTGGTGGTGGTGATGTTGGTGGGGGGTGGTGAGGAGGGGGAGACATACTTGCTGCACTGTGTCTAATGGTAAGGGCAGAGGGTGATTGTGGAGTGAGTTCCCACTCTGTTTGTTGAGGGAGACAGAGTGGGCAAAGCATTTGCAAAACAGCAATCATCCACTTTTCACAAGACATGGAAAATGTGTCTTATACACAGAACTGTTTCATAAAGGATGTAGTCAAAAAGTTGACAGTGACACCACAATGTGTTGACATTCTCAGTGTCAACAGGTGAAATGTTGACATTGTCAGAATGTTGACGTTAGGGTTAGGTTGTGGTGAAGGTTAGGATTAGAAGTAGGGATTAGGGTTAGGGATTCAAATACTAAATCAGAACGCTGGAGGATTGGAGGTCTGACCCTGAAGTGATGGCCTTAGGACCCCTGGGACCCAGAATACTCAGCTGGAGCTGCTGCAACCACCAGGAGAAGATAAGTCACTCACCACTGGGCCATTTTAACATGTTGACAATTTATTACAGCCTACATGATGAATGTCAACATTACCTCAATGCCAACATTATCATGTTGTCAAAATGATTGTCGACATTTCATACCGAACCTGAAACATAATGGATGAATAATTATTGAGGCCATTTAAGATGGACAGCAATGGCATAAACTTCTAACTTCTTCAATAACTCACAATTCCAATTTGGCAATGACGCAAGTACTGTACTGTCTCTCTCTAACATATATTTGCTTTATGCATTCTTATTATGAAGACTATAAAATCTTATACTACACAACTAGTATAAGGATAAACATCATTTTCAAAACTTTCACAAAATGCACAATTGCCAGTATCACTTTTAGTACACTACACAACTTGCACATTTTTCAACTGTGTATATGCACCATTCTGCGGAAGTACAGTAAGGTGTGTTTGCACAAAGCACATTCCATTCTGCACACCAGACAGGTATAAATGCCCCTGTTTGAAGGCGGATCACCTGTAGGTTCTAGGTGCACAATACTCACTGATGATGATGATGATGATGATGATGATGCTATATCTGATTTACAGAATGTTGTCTACATAGAATAATTTTGCTGTGATCTATGCCAAAAAAGCATATTTCCATGTAATTTTAATTTTGTCTCAGCATTTGTTTTATTTTTTTTATTTTATATGTATATAACATTATTAGTAATTACAGGTTGAGTATCCCTTATCCAAAATGCTTGGGACCAGAGGTATTTTGGATATCGGATTTTTCCGTATTTTGGAATAATTGCATACCATAATGAGATATCATGGCGATGGGACCCAAGTCTAAGCACAGAATGCATTTATGTTTCATATACATCTTATACACACAGCCTGAAGGTAATTGTAGACAATATTTTTTTATAACTTTGTGCATTAAACAAAGTGTGTGTACATTCACACAATTCATTTATGTTTCACATACACCTTATACACACAGCCTGAAGGTAATTGTAGCCAATATTTTTTATAACTTTGTGCATTAAACAAAGTGTGTGTACATTCACACAATTCATTTATGTTTCACATACACCTTATACACACAGCCTGAATGTCATTTAATACAATATTTTTAATAACTTTGTGTATTAAACAAAGTATATACATTGAGCCACAGAAAACAAAGGTTTCACTATCTCACTCTCAGTCAATAAAGTCCGTATTTCGGAATATTCCATAATTCTGAATATTTGGATATGGGATACTCAACCTGTATATATTTTACAGCCTTTACTGTATTGTGTGTGAATTGGTACTGTATTTTAAGCATTTTTTTTATTTTTTTTTGGTCACTGTGAAGCCATACCACCAGTCATAACCCAGCTGTCAAAAACCTGTCACACCTGTTCTCTGCAGGAGTAAAAGAGGCCTATAGGCTAGCCTTGCTGAGCTGGATGCTTCATATATGCCAGAGGTTCTCAAACGCGGTCCTCAAGGCACCCCAATGATCTGAGTTTTAGGTATATCCATGGCTCAGCACAGATGGTTAAATCAAATTGACTGAGGTGCTAATTAAGTCACCTGTGGCTAAGCATGGATAAACAAAAAACCTGGATCGTTGGGGTGCCTTGAAGACCACGTTTGAGAACCTCTGATATATTTTGTATCTGGAATAAACCATGTTGCAATGCAAGGGGACCTTGTTACATTGGGCCTAATTACGAGTTGATCGCGCTAAGCTGCTTTTTGCAGCCCGTGCGATCAACTCTACTCCGCCTATGGGGGTGGGTTTTTTCCCATAGCAAGGCTGTGATCGCTTGTGCAACCCTGCTATGGTAAAAAAAAAAAAATGTGCAGTTTCTAAGTAGGTCTAGACATACTTACCAGTTGCGACGTTTTCAGCCTGTTCGGTCCTGGCTTTGACGTCAAACACCCGCCCTGGACACGCCTGCGTTTCTTCAAACACGCCTGCGTTTTTCTTACCACTCCCAGAAAATGACTCCGAACGCTGTGTTGCCGCCCAGGAATGGCCACCGCCTGTCTATCTTCAAGTGATCGCCGCTGCGATCGCTTTCTTCATTCCCTTCGTCGTTGCCCGGCGATGTCCGTGCACATTACGGCCCCCGCACATGCGCAGTAGTGACCTGGTCGCAGCTGTGCGAGCGAAAGCATGCTGCAATCGGGTAGTAATGACCCCCATTGTTTCTGAGCAGGGTAAATACTGGCTGCTTTTGCATGTCGCCCGCAAATGTTAGACAGCTTTATTTTTACACTGTAATTTAGATTTCAGTTTGGACAGACCCTACCCAAATCTAATTTTTTCTACAAATTACATCTGCCCCACCTACAGTGCAGCATGATTTGGCCATACCTCCCAGTAGTCCTGTTATTCGGACACCATCCCACCCATAGGCCGCAGTGTCCTGTGTGCGGTGGGGGTGCAAGGGTGGTTGGGGTAGCCTTTTGATCACCACTGCTCTGCTAGAGTGATTCCTGAATAGGTGCTTACAGTGCAGGGAAGTGAGATGGGGGCTGCCTATGTGAAAGGGGTGAAAAGGGGTCATGCCATGAGACCACACTCTACCATCTGAGGCCACACACCCTCCCATCGGGGCCATGCCCCCTTTTGGGGGAAGGGGGTGTGTGTAGGCAAACAAGCTTTGAGGGTGAGAGTCCATAAAAATAAGCTAAAAATATTCATTTACTTTTCACATCATTAAAAAAAAATGTTTGGATGATAGGGAATGGCAACATAGATAACCTTTAAGTTTAGTGGCATTTAAAATACATTTCTTTATGGATGATTATCAACAGCAATTAGGAACACAAAAATATCACTGGCTCAATGAATATTGATCAATGTATTCTTCCTAATATTTACCTGAAAGAACAAAAAGATGTCAGTTGATTTTTCTTTTTAACTGTAAAAGCTTTGCACAACTTCAGAGGTTGTCTATAGAATGCATGAGACTGAAAATACTGCAGATGAATTGTGTGTACATGGTGAGTACTGAATATAAATCTATGACCTCAATAATAAACGTTATCTTTTATATCCTTTGCTGCACCTTTCATTTCTATTACCTTTTAAGGTCAGTAAGTATAACATACTGTATGAAAGGTGGACACAAATCTAATTACCCTTTGTGTAAAGAATAATTTTGCTTAATCTGCTGCACAATGTTTGTTGAACTACATGGACTAGCATGCCCTGCCAACCATGCATTATTTAATCAACATCTGGTAGGAGATTTATTACTTAATTCTCTGTTGCTGTCTTTTTGCTAGATCCAGACTGCCAGGAAAATAATGGTAAACGGAACGGACACATTTATGGGGCGAGCAGCGTTTTTGTGTGGTGTTGCTGGGATCTGGATCTCGTCTTATAGTGCACAACATATGATTAAATGAGAATGATCACTTGTGTGTATGCACTTTGCATTGTTAAACTCAGATTCTGCATTTTCAGTTATATAAATTTAGAATGTGATTATGTGGAGTAATTATTTCTGCTATCATTATGTGATATTAGTACTAAAATGATTCTCGTGCCACAGCAATGGGATATCCATTCTGTTCTTTAATTGGCATAATTAGTCTTGTACAACCCTTTTCCATCTAAATATATGCACTGCATTTGCTAAACGATGTTCGACAGTGTTTGCAGCAATGACATAAATGGACTGTGCTCATATTTCTTTTGAAACAGTATTTCCTTTAATTACTAGTTGGCAATTGCTGTTTTGATTATCCTTGTTTCATATGTAAATATTAATATGCATTGAAAATATTTTAACAATTTGTTTTCTTCCGTTGTAATTTGAAATAAATTATATTTGTAGTGAATATCATTTTTTGTCTGTCCTATGGCAATGGTAATGTGAGTTTCATAACCATTATAAAAAGTGCACGTGTAGTTTTAAAAGCTGTTATTATAGCTGACTGGGATGGTGGTCACAATAGGGACTCAGCGCGTCCTTAACTGGAATGCTGATTTTTTTGGTAAACAGCAGAAACACAATGGTAATGCAGGGGTGAACAGCAGTAGTATTAAACACCTGCTATTGCAACTAATAGGTGTCTCACCTCTGGAGCTAAGACTGTGACAATCTTACACAATGATGATGGCTGCAGTCTGCACATGTGCAGTAGCACATCAGGTTGGGGGTAGCAACTCCTTGCAGACTCTGAGTCCTAGTGCTCGGAGTGTATGTGGCATAGGAAACAAACAAGTGCTGTTATCCGAAGACTGTCATGGTGTAATATACAGAATACAAACATGCTTACGAAGCGGAGATATATGGCATGTGATGACCAGCTTTGGTAAATGCTAGAATTAACCATAAATCTCTGAGGGATTCGGTGAAAGCCGGACCGGACCAAGTTCCGGAACGCCGACCCATCTCTGATGGTGGGCTAATACTAATCCAGCAAGATAGCTGCCAATCTAACTTTACAAATGTATAAATAATCCATCCTTCATCCAAAACTATATAGATTGCTTAAACTGCATTTAATAAAGTAAAGCTGGCTCATTACTTTAAGGTAGGGGTGTCCAAACTATGGACTTCAGGCCAAATACGATCCAAGATCTGCTAAAATCCGTCCGCTGAGTTCTAGTAGAGTGAACGCTGTATGCTAAGCTGTTGCACCGCCTTCTATTCTGGGAAGAGACTCTGATTTCTGACAGCCACAGCCATTTCAGATTGCCTATTATCTCTGAAGTTTACAATCAGCACAATCCCACAGCAGGCACTCTGCATCTGCAACAACCAGGTCTGAGGTACACACATACAGTAGTAATGTCAAAAATAAGGGTAGGAAATCTAGGCAATTCACAATAGAGGGCAGCCTCTAACTACACAGAGTCTATTCCCTGTGACCTCAGAAAAGTGGATACAGAGTTAAAGTGGTGTTGGAAGATAGAACTCCCTAGGTTTTTTAAGTATTTTAACTTAACCCACCCCTCCCGCAGTGTAACCCTAACCGTCCCCTCTTGCAGCCTAACACTAACCATCCCCTCCATCAGCCTAACTATCCCCTCCCTCAGCCTAACTATCCCACCCCTCCCGCAGCCTAACCATAACCTCCCGAGCCACCGCAGCCTAGCCATAACCTCCCCTGCCCCTGCAACTTAACCCTCCTTCTAGTGCCGAACCCCGCTACTTACCAGAGGGATCTGTCTGGGTTCTGTCCATCAGGATCCCAACTGCCAGGATATTGACAGCATCCCATCTTAGCTTATAGTTCTGTATTTCAATACCCAGAGCCGGCCTTAGCTATAGGCAGGCTAGGCATTTGCCTAGGGCATCCAAGCATGTCTAGGGGCATCCAAGCATGTCCCTGCAGTATCTCATGCTGAGAGGGACAGTCCGCAAACTAACTGTTACTTTCCAAATGTATTCAATCAGTACTTGTATACACTGCTGTTTACATTTGTAAAAAAAATGCACACTGTGCCTTAAACTTCCTCCTGACATGCTTGAATGCCCCTGACTTGTGAGACCTCAGACAGACAGCAGAAGCCAAGTAAATGCAATTCCTGGACCTGTGACATTTTCACTGACTATATAAGGTTATTACTGGATGGCTTCTATAACACATGTGTATTTTGGAAGACTGCTTCACAGAAACCTGACATCACCTATACTGCTTGTGCACATAGGGGAGGGGGACCCTGTTATCCTGTGTCCCTTATCCCTGTGCAATTCCCAGGTGTCTGCAGGGACATAACATGGGCAATGTTCTCCCCACACTTTATTTCCTAGTCAGTCCATGCCGTAAATTTCCCCTGCCACCCAGCACTGTAACGTGGTCAGTAAGTTGCGTTGTGCTTTTCTATATGAAACATCAGTGCAGCATGACTTTTGGACACATCAGACTGGAGGGCAGAGCATATCACTCCCACAGTATAAAGTAAAGGGCATGCAGTAACAGACACCAGCAAACACACTGAATAGTGAAGAGAATGGACAGTTTCTACATGTTTGATACTGGTCTTTTTGTATAACCAGCAAGTGTGGCAGTATCTGTGGCAGTATATGTGTATTATGGGCATTATTATGTGGGGTATATGTGTAAGGTGCATTACTGTGTGGCATTATGTGTATTATGGGCATTACTAATGTGGGGCATATGTGTAAGGTTCCTTTACTGTGTGGAATTATATGTATTATGGTCATTACTGTGTGGCATTGTGCAGAGTTGAACTGGCCCACAGGATAACACCCCGGTGGGCCCCACTACCTGAGCGTTGCAGGTACAGATGCAGAACTAGCGGCGGAGCTAGGGGGCACCAGACAAAATTTTGCCTAGGGCATCAAATTGGCTAGGGCCGGCTCTGTCAATACCAAGCAATGGTAATAAGAAAGTGAAAAAGTGATATAGTTATATATTATTCATTATTCTTCAACAGATGAGTCTTTATACACCTGTTGCTCAATATGGCATGAGACACATGGGGATATATTTACTAAAGTGCGGGTTTTCAGAAGTGGAGATGTTGCCCATAGCAACCAATCAGATTCTAGGTTTTATCTTCTAGAAGGTGCTAGATAAATGATAAGTAGAATCTGATTGGTTGCTATGGGCAACATCTCCACTTCTGAAAACCTGCACTTTAATAAATATACCCCATGGTGTGAATTAGACAATCCATTATGGGCAGCAATTCCTAGACTTTCATACTTATTTCTGGTTTTTGCATCCTATTCGCATTGTAGCTGGATACAAAGCAGTGACATCACTGGGGTTAATGTGACACGTGCGGACTGTGTGTGGGAAAGGCGGCGTGACCTTGTATCCGCCATGCTACCCTCCATGTTATTTAATGTTTTGGTGGCGTGACTACATGTCATGCCCTATTCTTGCCCCTTGCCTCTCCTGACAGTGTTCGCTGATACTAAATTAACAAAGCAGCTCTGCTATTTTGGGTCACCCCTTCAGATGGTGCGGTCCATGACACCACTGATCCAAAGTCACTTACAGTGTCCTGGACATTTAGGATTATTATTTTTGGTTGCAATGAAATTGGTAGAAAGCTGCAGATTAAGGGTGTCATTCCAAATTGATCGCACGTAGCAATTTATGGGGGAGTGTATTTTAGCATAGCAGGGCTGCGATCGCTTGTGTAGCCCTGCTATGCTAAAAAAGTTTCCTGCAAAACAAGACCAGGGTCAGACTAACTTACCCTGTGCAACGGATCCAGCGACGAAGGTTCCGGGATTGACGTCAGACATCCGCCCTCCAAACGCCTGGACACGCCTGCGTTCGGATCTCCACGCCCGGAAAACGGTGAGTATCCGCCCCAGAAACGCCTCCCCGCTGTCAATCTTCTTGCGATCGCACTAGCTATCACTTTCTTCTCTCTTCTGGTTGTTGCCCGGTGACGGCTGTCTCTGTGCAGTGACGCGCGTGCACATTGCGGGCGCCGCACATGTGCAGTTCCGACCCATTCGCACCGCAGCGAAGAACCGCTGCGTGCGAACGGGTCGGAATGACCCCCTAAGCACAATGTTGCAAATAAAACATTATTATACATCTGCAGACTAGAAAGAAAATACTTTTGAGGAAATATATGTACTGTTCTATAGAAGGAGTTATATAGCTGCTGAAAAAGATATTTGGCTGCCAAAAAAATCCTAATGCACAAAAGGGTCCATTGGAATTGCTGTAATGCACAAGGCACAGAGTAACACGATGATTATCCCTAGCAATGCATTATATGGAGAATGAATTAACATGAAAAGGTTAATCACCACTAACAGGAGGTAACTATAAGAAATAATTACTTCAACATGGAATTGCTTGATGCAGAAATTAATTGTTCTGGTCTCCTTGGTATTAAATGTGACTGTAATTAATAAGTCTTTATATAATAACTGTAATTGATGTATATTTCCGCAATTAGCTTCTTCAGTATACAGTGTACATATAAAATTTAAATGTGAAGAAAGAGCCACGGAGAATGGCCTGATTTGTCAACACTGCTAAAGATGTTCATCAGAGTTCAACAGAACAGTGAAACGACCAGCGAATTAACAATGAAGTTTATTAATCAAAGAACAACAATTAGTAAATAAACAGTAGCATTGAGGGGTCTATTCATGAAAAGCCCTGTTTTGTGTTAAACAGGGCTTTTCTCTGCCTACTGCAATTCACAGAGTGGGTTACCGTGGAGAAGTCTCTGATGGCGTAACCTGAACTGTGGTGCGGAGACAGCAGTAAAGCTCAATGCTTCGCTGCTCAGCACCTTGCGCTGGCTCCGCCCCCCGACCTCCCAGCAACCACTGCAGCCTGCCGGGAGGTCAACACCATGCGCAAAGGGACCCACCGCTGGACTCCGCGCATCGCTGGGAAGGATTGCGGGAGATGACCTCACCGCAGGAGCCCCAGACACCGCAGCGCATAGTCGGAAGGGTGAGTATACATGAATTGCTACTTATTACAGCTATACATCGCATCGAAGGGATGCGATGTATAGTGATAAGTAGCAATTCTGTTTTCGTTTTCTACATGAATAGACCCCTGAATGAGAAACCATAAAAATTTTTAAAACTAAATGGGGGTACTCACGGAGCGATATTCTAAGCAAGCTGACTAGATTGCTTAGAATTTGAGCATTATCGCTCCGTGTGTACCCCCTACAGCGATAGCGATGCGCAGCCCCGTGCATCGCTATCGCTGGCCAATCTAGCGGGTCGCTCACTTCACCCGCTGGATGAAATGTGCGCCCCCCCCCCCCCCCGTCTCCCCTCGCATGCTCAGCACAGATCGCGCTGTGCTGAGCGGTGGGAGAGATGTCTGCTGAGCGGTTCGCTCAGCACACATCTCTGCCGCATCGGCCCCTCTATATGGGCCTTTGGGGGTCTATTCATGTAGCAGTGAAAAGCCCTGTGTTGCGTTAAACAGGGCTTTTCTCTGCCT
Organism: Pseudophryne corroboree; assembly: GCF_028390025.1. Lineage (NCBI taxonomy): Eukaryota > Metazoa > Chordata > Amphibia > Anura > Myobatrachidae > Pseudophryne > Pseudophryne corroboree. The sequence continues at coordinate 377,537,832 of NC_086447.1, read as the reverse complement.
ACTGCAATTCACAGAGCGGGTTAACGTGGAGAAGTCTCTGACTTCTCCAGCGTTACCCCCGCTCTGTGCCTGAATTGCAAATACCTTTGTTTGGTGAGTGCGATTCATGAAGGTGCGGAAAGCTCTGCTTTCCGCTTCTCCATGGAGTTCAGGTTCGCCATCTCAGGACGGCGTAACCTGAACTGTAGTGCGGAGACGTCAGGGAAGCTCAATGCTTCCCTGATCGCTACTCGGCACCTCGTGCTGGCTCCGCCCCCCGACCTCCCAGCAACCACTGCGGCCTGCCGGGAGATCATCCAGCTGCGCATGCGCAAAGGGACCCACCACTGGACTCCGCGCATCGCAGGGAGGGACTGCTGGAGAAGACCTCACCGCAGGAGCCCCAGACACCGCAGCACATCATCAGAAGGGTGAGTATACATGAATTGCTACTTATTACAGCTATACATCGCATCGAATAGATGCAATGTAAAGTGATAAGTAGCAATTCTGTGTTCGTTTTCTTTATGAATAGACCTCTTGGTGAGGGATCAGGTTGTTTTAGGGACTGAGGATAAGAGATGAGCTATAATATTTTTTAAAACTCTGTCATAACAGACGGCACACATTGATATATAAACTGACAGGAATTGTTTGAGATTATCACCACTGTCGTCAAATTAATTTTGCATCCTGACTCTATTCATCATGTCCAGGCTGCCCAAATCCAGTGTTTAGCACTACTGCTGCTGCAGCCATAAACTTTTTTTCAACTTAACCTATTCACTGTCTGTCTATGGTGGTTCAGTATATTTTGTAGACAGTAAGAATGTTAACATCATGTCAACATAAGAATGTTCAGCATGTTGACACTGATGAAATGTGAACCTGCTGACGATGTCGAAGATCAGCCGTGCAGCAATACAGCTACTTCGCTAAGCACCCTAAGCCTAACCCTAACCATATGGATTTGGCTAATGTTTTGGCAGTTGCAGTGTTGCGACATTAGTCACTGTCATGCAACGGACTCTGACTTTCTCTTACTGGACCCAGTGCTGTCACCTCATCTGCTGGGATGTTCCTGCGGGCCACTAGAGTTAACATAAACATATTGAGTCTGGTTAGCTGCTGGTGATTTGGCGCCTAGTTCTGGCTTCAGCATTGCACTGGTGCTGCCATGGTGGATTAATTAGCTGCCTCTGGTTTCTCCCAATCACAGAGTGGCTTGCTTCAACATGACCAGAGACACCAATAACTGATCAGAGTGCCCTATTTAAAACCCTCACTTGCATCTGTTCATGGCCAGTAAAACTTGTATCTTAGCAGTTCCTGGTTCCAGTATCAGCAGATCCACTTCCTGATTCCTGGTTGGATTGCTGAATCTGCCATCTGGTGCACAGTTCCTATTCTCATCTTCAGCTTCTTCTTCACAGTCCCCCCCCCCTATTCTCTAGCCTAGTGTCCCCACCTCCGACCACCATCTCACTGCCCCCTTCCCATCCAGCCCAGTGCCCCCTATATATCACCAACTGCCTCTCCCCATCACCCTCTGCCTTCCAGACTCTACCTGGCATTACCTACTGCCTCTCTATGTCACTCACTGCTTGTCACCCTCTCCCTCTCACCCACTGCATGTCACAATCTCCCTGGCATCACCCTCTGCTTCTCCCCATCACCCTCTCCCTGTCCATTGCCTATCACCATCAGCCTCTGCCTCTCCCCTGCATCACTATCTCCCGATCCCCCTCTCTCTCGTATCACTCTGTGACTCTCCAAGGCATCACCCTTTCTCAGTCACCCTCTGTTTCTCCCTGTCACAAGCTGCCTCTCCATATCACTCGTTCCCTGTCACCCCCTGCCTCTCCCTGTCACCCTTTTCTGTCACCCACTGCCTCTCCTATCACCCTCTCACTGTAACCCACTGTCTCGCCCCATCCTTGACATCACACAATGCCTACTCCTGTCATGCATTCCCTGTCATCACCCACTACTTCTAGCTGGCGCCACCCACTGCCTCTACAACGAGAGCGTGGCTCATGGATATGGCATTCCCTCCGAGGCCATGCCCCTAGTTGTGATGCCACACCCACTCCCTTAGGAGTGTGCATTGGAGACACGCCCCAAAATAGCCCATCCCCAGTCATGGTGCCCCCCCCCCTGTAATTTTGTTCTGGATCCACTGCTAAATGTGGGTATTTATTTACAATGTTGAAATGTTAGTTATCAGCATTTTGTAGATGTTAACATCATAAGTCGACATAGTACTGTTGACATTATGAATGTAGACATTGTGACTATCAACATGCTGACTGCATCCTATCAACGGAGCCCACCTACTCACCACTCGGCTGCTAGGAGTCCAGCTATTCTCAGCCATGTACAGTTTCTCTGGTAAATGGTAAGTGAACTGTTGGTTTTGTCCAATGTGACTGTGTCATCAGTAGTGATCGGCAGTGGGTAATTTAGAGTCAGCGTGTCTCTCAATAGTTCATAGTTTATAATGATTCAATACTATTGTATTTATTTAATAATCGTTGTTCTTTGGTTACTAAATTTCCTTTTTTAAATTCACTGATGCTTGCATAATTTGCTTTATGGAGTAATGGAGATTGAATAATAATATCCTGTCATGTAGCATTTTATTTTATTCTTTTACTGTATTATACTATTACTGAGGGGCGGTTTCCTCATTAAGGAGGCAGCTTAATATATTTATTTATTATTATTATTATTATTATTATTATTATTATTAAACTTTTTTTTTTACTTCTGTCAACATCTTGGAAATGTACACAGTGTTTTATGAAAATTTGTTTTGTTATTATTATTATTATTAGTAGTAGTAGTAGTAGTATCATCATCATCATCATCATCATCATCATCATCATCATTATTTATATAACATCAATCATATTAGGCAGTCAGCAACCTTTCCTGGGGATACAGTCATTGCTTCCTTTCCTGGAAGTCCAGTTACTGTCTCCTACCTTGTAGGTCCAGTTGCTACCTCACTGTTATGAGCCACGGCAGTGGCTCATTCCTGTTTTGCATTTTGGTTATGTATTTTATGTTATACTTCTGTTTCTGTTCCCCGTGGGTGTCATGGGGTGTTCGGAGCCCACCCTTAAGGAGAGGGTACTGTTATGAACCACGGGTAGTGGTTCATTCCTATTTTATGTTTATAGTTCTCTTGCAGGCCAGGATTTCCCTTTTCTCTGGTTTAGAAGATTCTTGTTTGCTGTCGGTGGTGAGTCTGTGTAATTGCAGCTTGTTCCCATGTGTTCAGCCTCACCTGTCTGTTAATTGCACCTCTCAGTTGTGCAGCAGGGCAGCTGCACGAAATAATTAATTAGGACTCTCTGTTATATTCTGGCTCAGTGCAATACACAGAGGCTGGTGATAGTTCCAGAGTTCTTGAGTTTTGAGCTAGTCCCTGCCAGTTCCTGAGCTCCTGTCTAGCAGTGTCTGTCTAGCTGCTTCCTGTGTCGGTTCCAGTGTCGGTTCCAGTGTCGGTTCCAGTGTCTGATCCCGTGTCCTGCCGTGAAGCATTCCTGTCCAGAAGTCCTGTGGCTTTGTCTGTGCCTGGTCGAGTATCTGGCTTCTTGGTGTCCACCGGTCTGTCGTTTGGGATTCTGCCTGTCCTCCGGTTCTGAGAGTCTGTGTCGGCTACATTGGGGGTTCCTGTCCGTTTGCCAGTATTTGTACCGGTTCCGTGAGTAGCGGCTTTGCCGCGTCCGTCGGCCTAGGCCGCAGTATTCTTTGGTTATATTTGTTACTAGTGTTTTGCAGAGGGTTCTGCTTATGCTGTCACCGCCGGTACACAACAGTATTGTGTCGGCGTGTGGACAGCATTTCCTTTGTTGTTCTTTTCCTTTGGCGGCATGCCGCACATATATTTAGTTTTAGGGTTGTTAGTAGCCCCTAGCCTTCTGTTTGCTTTAGTTAGAGGTCCCCTTGTTATTATCCTGTCTCGGTTCACGCCTTGTCTCACTCTAAGACCTGGGGGCATCGGAGTTGGGCAGACCTAATCCGCCCTTCAAACGCGGCTGCCGTGGGCCCAAGAAACCATAGTCACTCAGGCGTGGACTGACCACACGGGTGAAACAATGGAGGTAGGGTGCTAGGGGCTATTTCCACACCACACCTTATTTCAGCATCACGTTCTGGTGCTCTGGACTCACTACGCAACATCTCCCTTGTTCTGAGCACCAGGAACCTAACACTCCTGCTCTGGAGGCTCACTTGCTTCCCCTTTTCCAAGAGGTATCCAAGATGACAGGGTCAAGTAGCAATAAAGGCAAGACCAGCAGTGCTAGAGGACACTTAGTC